>NC_133206.1:8245555-8545555 GCF_958299795.1 Porites lutea
TAGTCACGAAAAATGCTGAATCCACCCCTGCACTTCACTCGCTTAACCCCTTGCTCTGGAAAAATGTTTATCAATAAATTCGCTGACCTTACCCCTTATACCCGTGGAAATCATCAACACAGCAAAAATCTGTGTTCCAGTTGGAAATCGACCTCAGAATTTGGCTCATTTACAGTTCTGTAAAAGCCCGCAGCAATGCTTTGCGCGGGAAGTACTTGGTAACCGTTCCTTCAACCAATTCCACAAAACCCACTGTTAGAGGGTGGTAGCCGTATTACTGCGCTTCGAGGGAGGGACGAAAAAATATACGTTTTGTTTATCAGGATGGAGATCCGTGGCGTTAGTAACACTGAAACTGTGAAGAATCCTTGAAGTGGCCAGATTTTTTCGCTTGATTCACTTTGCACATCCAGGGAAAGTACCACGAAAAAACTTGCCATTAATAGATTATACGTTCAACTTAGTTTGTGTTGCCTCAACAAGTTTTGTTTCTTTGTGAACGGCGCGTTAATTTTCTTCATTTTGAAATGTTACCCTTTCTTTCGCGTTAATTTTCTTTATTTGGAATCGTTTTTCACTTTCAGTTGTAACTTCAAAAGGTCAGGAGCGTTACTTTCCTATAATAAGATAACATCGCAAGACAGATATAAATAATAAAAACGTTGTTTTTATAATTCTTAGTTTGATGAGGTTACCAGTATTTTGTTCAATCTGCAGAATCAAACGTTCTACATGGTGCCACAGGGACATTTTTCATACCCTGATCCCTTCTACGTTTCGGTATGTTTTAAACACTTAAGATGTAAAAGCAGTTTACATACAATAAAGATAAACATAACAGGGATCAAAGTGCTGGTTTCTTGTGTAAAAAAGTCATTGGGCGCTTTCCATTCAACAAAAATTCCGGTTTGAGATTTCGGACATTCAACGTGCCCAACGGAACGATCCTGTGACTCCGGTTGCACAGACCCGACCCTAGCCACCGCGCGTTTGGTTATTGTTCTTGTAAGCAGCATACAAAAGAGCGGTACATGGGACGACAATTATGTCAATTGGAAAGGGACAATAGGGTCCGACGAGCGGAAATGATCAAACCGGTCGAAGTGGACCACCTTCAAAGCTCGTCCCGAATATTCAGGTCGGACCAAACCGAAATGGTCCGTTTCATGTTATGTATCAACCGAAATTTCCGGAATTTTGTGTGTTGAATGGAAAGCGCGCACTTTTTTTACCTCATGTAACATCCGCAACCGGCCTGCTATGTTAGTGGACCGTAGTGAAAATTGGACGTTTTGAGTGCTTACCACAGATCAAAAATTGTGGGTTCTGTGGTAAATAGAGGGAGACCAAACTACTCAGGCAAATTTAGCCAAACGAAAATGGTGATAGTATTTGCGAGCAATCCTAAAGGTTCAAAAACAAGAAATTAACAATGACGTATCGCGAATTCACTGCAGCCTTCCAACCAACGCACATTGATCTTTGGGTCGTTACCAACATTTCGCAACATAAGCGCACTCAACACTGTAAACAGTTTTATTAACACAGAAATATTCAGAAAAATATATATCTCTCCTTTTTATATCTTTTTTTTTAAGTCTAGAAAATTTTCAAATACTTAGCCTTTAAATAAAAATGCTATGTTGCATTGCGAATTTTCCTTCCTCCTTCATGAATTTGCATCCGCTTTTTCAAAATGAGATCCCGGGATTTTATTACCTGATTTGTCGAAAATGTCCGATTTCCTCTAGAAGAGAGCCCCTTCTTTTCTTTTTTTCTTTATTTTCACTTTCCACTTAAATATCATCCTTTTGAAGAGCATTACAGGCACTTCATAAGTTTTCTAATAAAAAGGACCAGAAAGGTTAACTATGTTATTGCTCCTACGTATTACAAGTAACGCCCTAGTTACTAGTGAATAGTTACTCTGCCCTACACCGCCATGCTCTATAGTATTATTCATTCTATTCACT
The DNA here is from genome assembly GCF_958299795.1 of Porites lutea. NCBI lineage: Eukaryota > Metazoa > Cnidaria > Anthozoa > Scleractinia > Poritidae > Porites > Porites lutea. The sequence continues at coordinate 8,247,529 of NC_133206.1, forward strand.
TTATTCATCCTACATGTAGGTTGTTACACATCCTTACAATGGAGATAGCTCGGTTCAACTAAGCTTATTTACCCCCAAAGGTAATAGTTTTACATCATGTATTCCTTTACAGTTGAAGTTTGTAAGGGTTACCTTATAGCAATTTAAGTGATGCAACAACAGAATCATACAGCCTAGATCTTTAGATTCTAAGACGAGAACGATTACGAGTTCACGGTACTGAGTATTGTTCACGCCTGAACCAGCGTCATGGGCGGGAAAACGTGATAGCCGTCGTCATTTTACTAGTTTTAGCGCCTGTCGTAATGGGGGAACAAGTTGTCAAATGTTAAACTAATTTTGTCACTGTGAGATTAAAAGAAGGCTTAACCTCCTTCAATGAAAATAACTGACCGTGCTAACGTCTCTGGTGAAAAAGAAGTACAACTGATGTAGCTTTCCGGGGTGATTTTTGGAGAATACGCGAAAAAACTTAAAGATTAAAATATCTTTCTCGTAGTCGTAGTCGTCCTCGCCCTCGAATCAAAGGGTCTTTAATCTTCTCTACCGCTGACTGGACTATAGCTACTTGTTGCAAAATGGACCTTACTCTTAAAATAACTATTTTAAATTTTAATTTCTACTTTATCGACAGTTACGAGAGCAACCTTTTCTCCTAACATTTCTGGTAAAGGTAGGCTACATCTAGATTTTAATTAACTTCTATTGTTACGTGCAGTACATGTCGGAATGAATGTATTCCAATGCGCCTATCTTGGTTTGTTTAATTGTTTTAATTTTTCCAGTGTTTTCCGAAGTAAACATGGATACTTGATCGACGGAGTGTGTAGCTCTTGCGCCGGCACTAAGATCGGAGCGCTTCTGTTGTTGATTTCGGTGGTGATTTCTGTAACGCAGCGAAGCTGCCATTTCACAGTGCTGTATTAACATGACGAGAACGTACAACGCGCGTGGCTCCTAGACTTAATGAGCATTCAGTAAATAGGCCCGTTGCAGCTAGTCTTTGACGCGCTACAAATCCGCCATACTGGAGAGCAAGAAACGCAATGGGACAAGAGAAACAAAGGCCAAACATCAGTTAATATGGTAATTACTTTGTTTGTCTACTCCTAGTGCGCCCCTTACTCTCCAGCGTGGCGGTTTTGTACCACGTGAATGGCTATCCGCAAAAGGCCAATAGGCCACTTGCACTAAGAGGTCACGTGACCAATGCTTCCTTTAAACAATGAGTTGGAATCTTGCTGATGCCAAAAATTGACAGAGCACATAAAAATTAGCTTACACCCGAAGTTTGGGAGGAAACGCATTTAAGGGGGATATTTTATGGCACTTTGATTTTTCAACAAAGTAGTATGATTTGTATTGGCCGCCATGTTGGAGGGCATACTCTTGCCCTCCAATATGGCGGCCAAAACTACTTTTTGCTTATATCTTGTTAAACGTTTGATAGTTACGCTCAGATTTACTGTAAACGTTACCACATCATTTTTTCAACATCCTCCTTGAAGTTTAAGTGGAAAGCTTGTGTCCAGAAAGAAGTAATTCATAATTTTAAAAATAACATTTTGGTCACGTGACTAGCGAGGAACTTACTCATTTTTAAAAAATGGTGCGGGTTTGAAAAACTAAATCACTATTATTTTGTTTAAGATATGACCCACTAATCGTTTTTCGAGGGCAAAATCATATAACTTTCATTTTCATGAAAACTATGTCACATGACCTCTTAGTGCAAATGGCCCATTTGCACCGACTTTGATTCAACTCTCATATGGTCTTTAACTTTGCAGACGCGTCTAAACTTGTGACTACTTCAGTCGTAGGAATAATGGCTGGATTGTTGCTGTTACTGCTTATATATCTTGCATTCAGGTGCAGGAAGAAACGACAATGTCCTGGTACGTCCAAGGCTTGCTAGAGGCAAATGTTCTTTTTTTAGTTACTCTTTTACACAGTCTGAAAAATGTAATATCTTGCTGTTTAATTATATGCTTTTTTTATAATCAGTTTTTAATTTTTTTTTTTTTGAGCATGATAGCTTGTAATAAGGCTTTGTAGAAAAATAGATTCCTGATGTCTATACATCGTAGTGTCGCTGGAGTCAGGGCGTTGTATCGTTCATGGAACAAACACACAGGTTTAAAAAAAAACTGTTTTAATGCATTCTATGTTTTCTTTGGAATAATTGATTGTTGAAAAACAGTAATACAATTTCAACTCAGATCCAACATTGTACAGCATTCCTTCGCCAGCCCCATTCAGGCCAGATAATCCTAAAGGTAAGTATAAATAGAACAGTAGTTTGCACCTGTTTCAATTTCACAACGATTTCATTTTCGTCTTTAAAACGACCTTGAAACCAGCAGAATATTTTCACAACCATCAGGAATGTTATTAAAACTTTTAAGAGGAGATTTTAAAATCCAATCACCGGACTAGAACTGTCAAACGTGTGCGCACGATGCAAAAATTGCCATTTCAACCTGAAAGTGGACAAAATTTCTGGGCCTAAACGGTCTTAAAAGATCACTGACCTTTTCCACGCACATCCGCTGTTCAAGTCAAAGTGTTGAAAGGCCAAACACGATTTACAGCATGTTACAAGCTCGGTAGAGTGCTAGTGTAATTAGAGTTTTGCTTTGGACAAGAATGTAGGAGATAAGCGTTGGCTTTTCGTATATTTCTCTCTGTAAACGCTGGATTAGGTGGCATTTGCTCATAAAGGTGTTCTCTTGGTGAGGCAACGGCGGGATGATACGTCCCTAGTAGGTTGTAACTGAACAAAAAGCCGTTTTTTTTCCAGTTTATTGTTTTGTAGTAAATTAAGCCGACTTCCGCTCAGCAAATTCAACCTCCGAGGTAAATTTTTTCAGTGAGATTGTGAGGAAGGCTTTTAGTACGAAGGCATATGAGTTATCTGAGCAGTTTGTTTTAAAAGTTTAAGGCCTTCACCCTTCATGAGACCTTTCTGATCTTTTCTGGAGTCTCGCACTGCGGGTCTTGCGTGAAATTTCTCAGGTTTCAAAGAGCACGTTCTTAGTTAGACCCGACCGTAATCTAGCACGAGGTTAGGTAAATGTAGCGGTCAGCTATAGTTTGTCTTATCTTTGCAGAGGTGTACTACGCCTGCTACTATCCGGAAGGAGAAGATTTTCGAAAGCAGGTAGCATCCATCGTTAACTACTTCCGGCAGAATGGCTACAACGTCATCATGGACGTCATGGTATCTGCAGAAATTACTTCCCAGGGCCCCACGCGGTGGGCAGAGGGACAAATAAGGAGGGCGAAGAAAGTGTTGGTGTTCTTATCCCCGGGTTTGGTGAACCTGGCCTTAGATGGACGAGATAATACACAGTGTCAGGTAATAGTCAAGACTATTTGATACTTTTGAGTCTTAGTTGTTGTAGACAGCTCCACAGTTTTTCAGTGACAGCGCGTGCGACAAAAGATCAGGAGACATACGCACGTAGGTTACCAGTTAAGTTTAAAAGATGTTCCTGACTTAGTTTGGTTAAAAAAAGTATATTCAGAATTTATTTTATGAGCGGCCGGACTTCAATGCGTTAAAAACTGAAGTTGGACGCAACAAGAACATAGCAATTTTGTCACGTAAGAGCTAGCCTGAACTATCGTGTGGGTCGCGCCTGTCTGACATTCGGTGCAGAATATCAGTTGTCATCCATAAGTGGCATTTTTGTCTATTCGTGCCTTGTTTTGAGGACCTCTATTGATAACAGTCTTGTAAAATAGTTACCTTGTAAAATACTGAAAGAGCTACCCTATTTAAATAATGTTTTCACTTATAGTTCGGCTATTTCGTTCTCGTATAAAGTGTGAAACCTTCCCCCATCTTCTCTAGCCTTGCACTGCTCCTAGCCGCTGTTGACTACGGTTCAGTGGCCTTTTTCTAAGTTAAAACAAATGCCACTAGTTTTACTACCTTAGAACAAACGCCACCCAATCGTAGTCAACGGTTGCCGGCACCCCTACCGTACAAACAATAACCAGAGTTTATTAACATCAACGGACGTGATACAACTCACTTTGACTCTGAAGGTGACTACCGCAGAAGTTGTGGAAACACCTGTCACTGTCAACAACACTACTATTCAGAACTATACTCACTCGGACGATCATATTCAACCTACTCAGTTATGGAACGTTGTTTTTTGTTGTTGCTAGGAAATCAACCGTGTTTGGTTTGAGCTGGAGGTACTTCGAGATATGTACACCAGGAATCGCTCCGCCTCTAAGATGGTATGCTTGTTGCTGCCTGATACGTCAGTCTCAACGTCAGAACTGCCTCTGTGGGCAAGAGTCAGCTACAAGTGGCCGCACGATGTTCAGGAAATTTTGAAGCGATTAAACGATAGACCGATGATACTACCGTTATAAAAACTGCATTGTATAAATTAGAATGGACTCTGAGTTATAGTAGACTTGGAGAGACAAAATCGTTTTTATTTTTAAGCTCCTTTTTCACGGAGAAACCTTGTCCGGGGTGGAAGGGTTACTCGCCTACCCGAGCTACCCTGGGCGAGCAAACGTTTCGTTCATTTCCTCACAAAAATCAGTGAACGGTTTGCACGAGAGGCTCAACCTATTTCGATAGCAAGGTCACCCTTCTAGTCGGGCCATCCTTTCTCCATATAAAAACTGTGACCCAGCTGGGTCAACTCAGTCAAGGGGAGACAATCAGAGCATGCGCAAGCGCTGTTGGCTCGGGCAAAGTGGTTAGCTTCTTTCTCATACAAACGTTCGCTAAAGTCGACTCGGCCGGGAGGGTGACTTTTCCCAAAAAAAACTAGCCCTAAGTATTGGAAAAGAGACGCAGGGGCCAAGCTTAAAGTCGTTTACAGGCAAAACTTCATGTGCGACCACTTTTCGTATGCGACAATCTTCTCAAAATACCAAAATCGGTTTTCTTGACAGTCAAAGCCCTATATTTGTCGCATCTCACAAGTGATCCCCTATTATATAGGCAAATCACTCTGAGTCCTGATGCAAAACTAAGATTGAAAGTTTCCTGCAATGAACTCCACTTTGCCAGTGTGCCAGTCTGCTCGCATCTGCCACAGCAGACGCCACAAAGTCTATTGGACGAAGCCTTTTATAGCTGAAGATTGATCCATATTTCGCCAAATGCATGACCTTTAATTTAGCCATACGATAATAAATTTAATAGTATTTCTAATTAACGTATTTAACATTCAAGGAACATAAAACTTACTTTGTTGCAAACATGAATAGGGTGAAGGCCTTGTTATTTAAGTCTGGTTTATTAATAAAATCGTCGCGCTTAGAAATAAGCGAATTTCGAAATTATTTTACAAAGATATAGATATTAATAAAAAAAGAATTAATTTAAACTAATTACATCGTGTTCAAAATGGACTTGGCTTTACAATTATGAGAAGATATAATACAATAAATTAGATAAAAAAAAAACTAGACACTAGAAATATATATCAAGTTATACATTAAATTTCCATAAGTTCCGAATTTACATGCCATGAGCATAAAGGCACATCGCCGGAAAAAAGCTTCGTTTAAAGCGTTCATTTTTGCAAGTTATAAGGATGGTCTGTCTTTGTTGCGATGGGAACGGCCGTGCGCCTGCGACCGAGTCGGTGGAACAAGATGGCGAAGACGGGACTGGGGCTCTTTTATCTTTGTGAATAATTTGCTACACAACTCCACTCTTCTTGTGTGAAGTGATACACACGCGGTAGTAGCTAAGGCCTCTATTTATCCTGAATGCTCAGCATTTCTGAATTTTTATAGAGTATATCATTCATAGCAGCAGACGCGCAGTCAAAACATAACCCGAACTGAATGTAAAGTAGTTTTTTAGAAAATAATTAAGAAATAAAAATAAGGAGTTTCCTAGCATTGACAGAAAGTTGGTTTTATTGACTTAGTAGCGGAGCGCTCGCGCGCGCAAAGCGCGCGCAGCGGAGCACCATGGGTATAGTAAACTATCCATCTGAGAAAAAAATTTGGTTATGACGTAGCATACGCGCATCTGTACACACATTTCATGTAAGCCGATGTCAAATGTCACACTAGATCTTGCACAACTTGACACTAGCCTGTCAGTTATGTAAGCCATCCGTATGAGTATGATTAGATTGACATCTGTCAAAATCAGACATCCGCTAATTTTCGACTAACCTTTGCGATGATTCATAGCTTTGAGATTGCATTTTTATTTATATCTTTCAAACGTTTTAGGCTAGTACGCGAGCAAATCAGGCAAATATTACTGGACTTGGAACAGTTAACCTCTGACACGAGTTTCACATTAGAAAAGCTGTTTTTAAAGCGAGCGGAACGAGATTTTTGTGTCGCGAGGTGGCCCTGCTAGCGATAAAATCGCGATGAGTCTTCGTGCCGCGAGCCAAAATATAAATAAGGCGAGAGACTTCTTCGAAAGTCTAAAATATTACTTAAGAATATAAACAACAAATCTCCGTCGGCGGTGCGGTCCAGAGGGAAATCTTGTCGAGTCAATATGACAGTTCTATTGTCTTTTGAAGGAAAAATAGATGAAGCTCGCGCGTGCGCATAATCGGGACACTGTGCCTTTAAGGTCAATTGACAGCTTTCAAAATGGGACATGTGCAGACCATTATCAGAAAACTAATAACATGGGCTCAGGTCCGCTCAGGTACACGATCTGGCATTTCGTCCCCCACTACAAGCCGGACTGAAATGTATTACTCACACTCGTAGTCAACAGTCCGTTAATTTGAATATTCGCCATTCTAATGAAGGTTAATTGACAACTGTCAAACGAGAACATCTGCTGACCATTATCACCTGACTGTATTGCAAGGTTCATTTTTTTACCTATTGAGGTCACGTATTTTGCTCTTTTCCGAGGCAATCTGTCACTGAAAGCCTAATCGCTATTCAACTCGTTTTGTAGCAATATTGCAAAACAAGTTGCACATTTTTTGTTGCCCGTTTTATCGTATCGCTTAAGGTCGAGGGCAACACCTTGGCTTCATATTGTTGTGCATTTATATATTTAAAGCGTAGGCACTAAATACAATGACTGAAATCGACTGGTTTGCGAGATCGTCATAACTGGATAAGAGATGAATGAATGATATTAATAATAAACAATTATTGGATGAGGTTTTTGTGATATCCGGAATAATCAAGCTCGAGCTAAGTGTTATCAGCTGAGCCGAAGGCCGAGGCTAATAACACTTACCGAGACCTTGATTATTTAGGATATCACAAAAACAGAAATTAATAATTGTTTTTGCCCCCGCAGGGTTCCGGCCTCCGGGCCGGAACCCGAGGAGGCACCCCTAATGTCCCCCGCGTAAAGAAAAAGTATCGTATGGTCGTACTGTTAGTATGCGAAAATTTTCTCGATTTGATGAAACTAGGCGCGCAGGGTGGTCCCGGATAATTTTCAGCATGTGCGCCTGGCTCAGCAACCGCGCAAACTGGGTTTGGCAACGAGTCGCATTCGCCGAATTGTGTCAGGATTTCACTCCAAGCGATAAGGTGAGTATTTTTATCATTGAGTGTCTTGTAGCACATCAATTTTCCGATTTCTTTTCATTAAAAAGCTATTCAGCAGCGCTGGAATTGTTTGGTATTAAAGAGCTTGATTTGTCCTGATTTGTCAGACGCAAATCAGCAATGTGGATCGACAGGACTTTGAACTTGATTTGTCAGAAACAAATCAGCAACGGGGATCGACAGACTCGATTCAAACCACATCAGGAATACCTCAAATATTTCAAAACCCAGTCAAAAACAAGAAAGGTGCTAATGTGAAATAATCGGGTTTTTGTTCTATATTAAGGTATTCAGGAGTTAATAGAGAAGAAAAAGGGATCAGAGAAAGTGAACAGAGAAAGATCTCAAAGGAGCGAAACTTGAAACAGTGGTCCATGTGCTTGTAGGGTTAGTTTATTGCGAAATCCCGATTATTTTATTTGATACAACGATCAGAAAAAGTGAACTGGGAAATATCTCAAAGGTGAGAAACTTGAAACAGTGGTCCACGTTTCAAAGGTTCCTGGCGAATACATGGACAACCACATGGAGTCTATGACTAGTATTATACATTGTTTTGAAGAAAATAACGGCAATCACACCGTCGCTAGGAACCTGAATTGATATTGTTATTGAAAATCATGCATTGCGCGCGCAACCTACAGATTAGTCAGTTATCTGCTAGCAGATAACTAACTAATCTGTTGGTTGCGCTGATTTACAAAATTAGCTGTAGGCTCTTAGCCAATGAGAAGAAAGATAGTGAGTACAATGTATAATAATAGTATTTACGTGCATGTATCGCACGGAGACTACGAACAAAATCAAGTAGCAAACGAGCCCTGAATAGTAGTAAACCTTATTTCAGGGATTTTCAAATCAATTAAAAGTAACTCAAAGGTACACTCTTTAGAATTTTCTACCAAATATAATACCAAAACTCTATGTACGTTTTTTTTTTTTTGCTTCAAAAATCCAGGCAAACATTGAGGCTATGCTTAGACCCGAAGGAGTACTGCCATATATGGGCTATATAGGTAATGTGCCGCTGTGAAGGGTATAGTTTTCAAGTAGTCTACTCTAGGATAGGGTGTATAAATCAGAGCGTTTGGGTCTAGAATAGGGTATCATTTTTCAGGAAACTGATCAGGTACTCTAGGATAGGGGTGATTTGGGGAGTTTACTCTAGTATAGGGTAGCAAAATTCAGCTGAACTAGTTCTGGTATAGGTTAAAGAACTGGTTAAGGGTTCCAGGATCCCAGCGGCACATCCCCACCCAGAAATCCCTAAAGTACCCCCCCCCCCCCCCCCCCCAGGGGCTCAAATGCGTCGCCACGAATACCATAGATAGGGCTTCTGTTCAGATGCCAAGGCCGGACGGTTGTCGCGGCGCGATTTCTGAGACGGAGCGAAGCTGCGCCGCTTAGATCTCTAGAGTGGAGGTGTACACACTAAAGCTATTTAACGTTTCGAGTCGGCACGAAAAGCTATCCGGTATGTGTGTACATAGCGTAAAGCTCACTAAACAAAAATAAAGCGTGGAATATTATTAACCAAAATTACCATAATTACATATCTTGCGTGGAACTCGTGTTTTAGTTGAAACATATTCGGGAATCTCAAAATTTGAATTTTTCGACAATTTTATGTCCAAGAATTCAGCGCAGATTCAAAATTTCACGAGCTGGAACTGTAGAGGGGTAAATTTTGTACACTGTAGTGTGTCATGTATACAACGGAATTCTAAAAGAGCGCTTTCTTCAGTCTTCACAACGATGCAAAGAAGCACTTCCTTCTCCTCCTCTTATATCCTACCGCCACTGCAATAAACTACGTGACATCCTGGTGAGACGTATCCTTTTATTACAAAAGGAACCACGTCTTACACCTTATTCTCCACCAAGGAACAACAACACATCCGATATCACATCTCCTGTTCATCTTCAAATCTCATTTACATGATGCAGTGCAATAAATGTAATATGCAATACATCGGAGAAACAAAATCATCCTACCGTCGTTTCAGACCACTTCTCTCTTCCAGAACATTATATCAAGGACATAGAACTCATTCCGCTTCAACTAATTAATTCAGACAGGCACAGTATCCGTAAGGCCCGCGAAGGATTGTTAATAACTAAAGGCAAAACACTTGAACCCTATGGTTGGGCAGCCTGAGTGTGTGTAAACCTACTCCAGTTACTCCAAACGCCAAGAAAAAGAATGAAAGGAATTAAATTTACAAGGCAGGTGGGATGACCCTGGGCTCAGTTCTTCGAAGGCCGATTATCGTTAACCAGTTGTTTATATTTTAATCCGGTTTTCTTTTCCTTTTTTCGGCAAAAACGTTTTCTCGGCTAATTTTTCTTATTTTTAAGGCATCCAATGATCAAATTATGAACAAAAGGAATTGAACGGAATGTGCTTTTTAAGCTCTCATACCTGAATTCAAATTTCGCACTAAACCTCAGGTGTATTCGTAACCAAGCTTTGAACAACCCGATCCCGAATGGCTAAGCTACGCGGCTTACCCTCGCACCAGGGTAACCTCATCTGCTTTGAAAACACGTGGCATTAAAATGAGGAAAAATTCGGAAATCCCAGGGAAACTGTCTCGTTACACTTTCATCTCGTTTCATTTAATTATATAAGTGCAAAAAAGTTACCTACTGTAAAACTTGTTTTTATTTTATTTTTTTATTTTTATTCATTTACTTTATTTTTATCTATTTTTATTTTTATTTTTTTTTCACCCGTGGCTGATTGAAAATGTTTTATTTTTTGAGGCGTGCTAGTTTTTAAGTTTCTCGCGGCTATGGAAACAACAAATTTAAAATGCAAGTGTAGGTAAATTTGTCTTTAGTTAATGGAAAAAAACTACCATACAGGGGTACCATACCTGTCAGATCATACCAACTGACCAATAGCATTCCTGTACACGGCAACCACCATCTTATATATCCTATTTCGGTGTGCTAAAATTATTGGACTTTGAGGAGCTTGGATGATCAACATTACCCAGGTTAGTTACAATTAAATGTTGAATAAAAAAGTAGAACGAAACTGAGGGCAAGAAACAGGTTACCTAAGATGGGTAAACAGTTACAATAATAGACTTTTATACATATATTCTAATTCAGCATGTCATGATTTTACAATTATCTAAGCTGAAATAAAAAAAAGTTAAATACATCAGAGAGAGCCCACACAATGTGTGTGTGTAACCGATTGTTATTTTATATTAAAATGTACTGGATTTACCGTTTGCTTCACCTATGGCGATATATCGCTAAGTATGTATACAAATCAATGTTAAATAAACGTTGAATTTCCTTTCCTGTGGTATATCCTTTTGCCTCAAAAGCGGTTTTTTGAGCGATTTTGAAGGATTTTGAGTTGGCCGCTTACTCACCTAATATTATTAGGAACAGTAAACGACAAACTCAAAATCCTTCAAAATCGCTCAAAAAACCGCTTTTGAGGCAAAAGGGCGACAATATACCACAGGTACGGTAATTCAACGTTTATTTAATATTGATTATAGAAATAAATCGCTATAGGTGAAGCAAACGGTATATCCAGTACATTTGCTATAAAATAGCAATCGGTTACACAAACACATTGTGCGGGCACCCTGTGAATACATCGCTTTAAAGAGCTGGAAAAACAACGCAAAGCTAAACTAATTTTAAATTGGAGGGGCCTGTAAGGTTAAAAACAGTAATATTACCGCGAACCTCCCATTGTATTGTTTAATTTTGTGTCGCGAAAAATATACTGCTTTGTCCTTTTACAGCTTGGATTTAATTTTGAATCTTTTTCATCCGAGGAGAGGATAGTCGTATCCTTATTTTTTAGTAACAATTTCTTCTTGATTCTTAGTTTTTAACAACTCAAAGGGCAAATATGTATCTCGGGCGGTCTTGTTCAAAGCGGCCTCAAAATCAAAAGCCAACAATGCATATCGCTAGTCGTGAAATCCCCTACAAGTTGTTTTTATTTCGTGCAAGAATGACATTAGCAATCTTGCAGAAAAATAATTTTCAATACCACAGTCATTCAGCCTATCTAGCAAGAGCCGTTGGTACAATGTATATTATATTTGAGGGTTTAGAATCATGTTTAGATAACATGAAAATCAGCGAAAAAAGGTTTTGCACAACGTTTCAATGTCGCCGCTATGACAGCATCATCAAGGTATACTCATGGTTTATTGCACGTGAAAATAAAGAATCATACGTGAACTTTTTGTTTCATATGTAACTTTCATTTTATAGTCGTGCAATGGTTATTAGCACATCCCGCATCACATGGATAATGCTCTCCGAATCTTCGGTTTGCCTTCTAATTCTTTTGTTATAAAACGCTAGATTAGCTCTTTGAACAAAAATACTAATCAGTCAGCAGGAGTAAGTGTTCTACCCCTCCAAACGGAAAAAAAACAATTCTGGTAAATATAAACATGCCTCGCTTCTTTTACTTAAAGCTATAACAATTATTTGTTTCCTTTGATATTCAGCCATGAAAATGCTGTTTGTAACCTTAGTTACTTTGCTGTCAATCACTTGCACTTCCTCCAACAAGCTGACGCAGTTGCTGAAGACCAATGACGCTATAGACAGTGAGGTAACGGCGTCTGCAGTTCTCCTTGTTTTTGATTTTGAACATGATGTTTGTCACCTTTGTGGAGGCTAATTTTTCTCCAACCACTCTCGAGTTATTCTTTCATTGCGTTCCTCTTGAGGAAACGAGTAAACTTCCAGCTCAGTTTTGAAGTCATAATATGCCCGATGGAATTTCTAATAAATATTAGTGAAAGCCAAAGGATCTTACTTATAGTTTAAGTAGAGTGGTAGCGGATAATTTTTAAGAAAATATCATCCTGAGTTCCCCCCTTTTAGAAGCCAAAAAAGAGAAAAGGAAAAAAGGAATTTAACAAAATGTGACACACATCCGTATTTTTCTCAGCTTCCAAAGCGCGACGAGTGTCCGATGGGGTCATTTTGTAGGGCGACGTGCTATACAAATACACCTTTTTACATTGGCACTAACGGATCTTGCTCTGGAGGAACATGTTGTGCCTACTCTTTTGTAAGTTATATTTTGAAGATATGAAATAAGTCAACAGATAAAAATACACAAGTTTCTGGTACAGTTTTTGGTGCTAGTTTTTAATTTTTTTATTTAATGGGTAAGAAAGGAAGAGGGAGGTGCGGACATCGGACACCGAACTCGGCGGGTCTGGAGGAAATATCTTGGAGACCTGAAAGTCCGGTTAGGAAGTCCGGATGATCGAGGTTTCGACTGTATATTGATTGATTGATTAGTTGATTGATTGATTGATTGATTGATTGATTGATTGATTGATTGATTGATTGATTGATTGATTGATTGATTGATTGATTGGCTGACTGACTGACTAACTGAGGTCCTGACCCAGTTTTAGAGAGAAAGCTGGCTGTAGCTGTGAAGGAAAAGTGTGTCATAATAACTGAACAAAATCGCGGAATTTTTTAGAAATAATGTATTTTTATTCGCAGGGTGAAGTGATGCAAATACGGTGAACGAAGAAAGATCGAGGACACGATATGAGACCTTTGGTACATTCGAAGAACTTGGATGTGTATCTCTTAAACTTGTCATTTTTTACGAAAGAAGTAATCAATAAATTGAATGAAGGTTGGGTTTCAATTGTGCCAAAGCTGTGTCGTACCTTAGTCATCATTAATTATTAACATTAATAATATACATGAAAGAATTCCTCGATTGTGATTGGCTAGGAGAAATGCAGTTTTTAGGTAACACGGTGCAGAAAAAAAAGTAATTGAGTGCAGAACAAAGATAATTTAGTGCGGAAAAGAGTAACAAACGTGACATTCTGATTGGCTAATGAACAAAGGAACTCACTGGGAGCCAATCAAATGCGCCATCTAAATGGCGCAAAATTTGGATCCGCTCCGGGCCAGTTTCGAGCAAAAACATGCAATGGTTGGCGTTTGCAGCACATTTGCTTTTGCGACCGAAACAACTGTAGAGGAGCTGAAAAACTGCTCTAAAAACGAAAACACTGCGAAAAGCACTAGTTTTTGGCTCTCTGTTTGGAAGAATTGGTGCGTAGATAAGGAAATTACTGATGAAATAGCAAATTATGACCCGCTTGAGCTTAACACTCAGTTGCTCGAGCATTTCTACGCCGAAATAAAAAGGTGAAGATTATGAACCAAAAAGCCTTAAGGTAATGATGGAATCGCTTGATTTACACTGAAAGAACAAAGGCTGCACCCTGTCCATTGTACGTGACCGAGAATTTAGTTCGTCCAAAGAGGTGTTAGAGGACAAAGCGAAACAGCTTCGCTTGGCTGGCCGTGGTAAGAGCCCAAACAAAGCTCGGCAAGTATGAGAGAAGGAAGAAGAAATTCTCTGGAAGAGCGGAAAACTCGAGGTAATAACCGAGAATCTTTAATTCAAACACATTGAACAATTCCATTAACTGTTCAGCCCGTTTCTGCGGCTTGCAAACTTTAAAAACATCGAGCAAAATGTTGTTTTGACTGCACTTGCGATGATATTTGCGGCATTTGAATAATTTGCACGTAGTTTACGCGTGTTGACTCCCTTTCAAAGAGATTTTAAAGCTATATATAATCGCAACTTTTTCATGAATATTATTAATAAGTATTTTTCTCGTGCAATTTGGAATAAATAAGCACTCGTAAATTTTTTCAAAGACCACAAATTGCACACGCCATAGGCGTACGGACAGGAAGGGGGAGGGGGGCTGCAGCCCCTCCAAATTTTGGGCAACTCAGAATTTTGGGGCAGCGAGAGAAAATTGGGGCAAAGCTAGCTTTTAAAGATGTTTCCATATTTATTATTATTATTATTTTGAAGAGATAAATATTTTCTATTTTAACCTGAAGTGGGCGTAATAATCCAGTTACATTCACACGAGAAAGTTGTTGCCAAGCACGTGATGAGTTTCGGTTTATAAGGGAAGGGTATCATATGCTGATTTTTTTTTTATCGTCGGGTACTGTACTGCAATGGGCTATTTCCACTCGTGAATTTATTAGAATAAACTTCCGCCTAACTTTCTAGGATCATCTCCGCTCGTAGAACAGTGTATGGCAGATAGCATCAGCAATGGGTCTGAAAGTGAAGAAGTGGCTGACTAATTCTCAGTTTGAATTGCGAGAAGAATCTTAATTTTTTTTTAAAAAATCTATTGAGCGGTTTAAAAATTATTCACTAATTTGTTAAAGTAGACTGAAATGTTTACAAAACCGCTAATAAGAGCGCCATGATACATACTAATCAAATCCTTCTTTGTAGCAACTGGCCGGAGCTATCTTCATGATCTTTCACCCACGTTGTTAAAAAGATTGAAACTATCGTTTTCTACAGATAACGGCCAAACATCAAGATTTTCCATTTTTTTTTTTTACCGCATTTCCAACGATAAAAACTTTATCCCAAAATATCTCGATAATACTCTTACAGATTCCGTTTTAACTTCCCCAGCATGGAGGCGACTATTGGAGGAAAAAGCTCCTGTGATCGATTTTAGAAGAACAGTTTCCACGGAGAAATATTGCTGCAAGTATAATAGGTAATGGCTTCATTTCGTTGCTATGACAACTGCGATGTCATTGCAACCCTGATAACAACAAATTTTCATCTTTATCTAATAGAACTGTGGTGGCAATTTTTCCAAATGTTTGTTTATGGCGACGTAGTTTATGCTCAAACTTGGCAGGTATTGACCCTGAAAAACTGTATGGAGCCATTTTCATATGCCAGTACGGCCTATGTTGTTACATCGGCCCTCGTTTCTGTTCGACTGTTTTGTAAAAATTTAGGTAACTTGCAAGAATTTGAATTTTTTGAAAATTGGTACCGCTTTCAACATGCCTACTTTTAAAATAATGATAATTAAATCGCTTGTCATTTTCGTGTAACGTTTAATAAATTACTACGGAACTGCAATACCCGTCAGAAACCGTGGAAACAGAAGCCATTTGTCGTGAATTTTTTCCAAATTTCTTACATTCACTCTCCACACCTTTGTTCTCACTCAAATGCGCCCCCTCTTCTTTCCCAATGTTGAACCGAGCGTATTTTGGAGCACTGAACTGACTGCAAACCCAAACCAACATTGGGGGGGGGGGGGGAAATCACAGAAGTGTTTCAAGATTTGTGACGAGGATTGTGGCTATAAAGCGCATGATTCAAAGCATTTTAATTAAATACTCTTTTAAATGACTTTAATGATTTCTTTGCTTTTAATACTTCAACTCGTGAATTTCCTACACTTTGATACACCTCAAGCCTGAAAAAGGTTTCCCTTTTGGGCAGATCGAGTCTCCCCGTATTTTAAGACAAGAACAGCCACTGAGCAATAGGCCACTTTCGAGTTCCGGAAACCTTCACTTTCAAAATGATGCCAACCTTTGTTGTGAAAATGAGTTTTATTTGCATGAGAATAGAAAATCATTTTCATATCAAAGGCTGAGCACTTAACCTCGTTTTGATACAGAGGCCCGAGGGAACTCAGAAATGGCCTATTGCAATTTATTGAGAATGAAAAACTACCCCTTCTCAACCACTTTTGAGCCGCATATGATTACACTATAGGGAGTCAAATACAACGTACTTGCACTACCACACAGGTAAGGTAGCAGTGTACTGTCTTCCCTGTCTCCTGCATGTGAATAGCAAAATTATCGAGGCAGGTAGGATGACCCTGAAGCTATGCTACGCGGGTTATCCTTGCGCCAGGGTAACCCTATCTGCCTTGTAAACGTAAACACGTCGCATAAAATGAGAAGATATGCGGGAATGCCATGGTAACTGTCGTGCTTGGATAACACTCCCTCGTTTTAAAAAGTGGCCCTTAAGGCAGGAAGTGAAATCTATCCCAATCAATAAAAACCATCCTTTTTAGGAATTGGTGAAACGGGATGAGTATTTTGACAGTAAGGATATGTAATTATACCAATGGAAAATTCGTCAAGAATTCCTTTTAGACAGATCATATCTGATGGCACAAACAAACCTTTAAGAATTGGAAGAAGTTGATAAGGTTTAAAACACAAGACCCATATTCACAATGAAACCAGAAAAAAATGTTTGCTGTCAATCAGACTACCTCTGCTGGTTGTTTTCATTTCGTGTACCAAATGCGTCAGCTATTCATACAAAACACTTAATATTATTAACCAGCAGCAAAAAGATCTAAATTTCATGGAAAAAGCCACCTCAGCGCAAGAAAACCGTCCAATGTTCTTTTTTTCGTTACTAGGATGCCATTTGTCTCTCTAACATTTTTACATATGTACTGTATGTGCAAAAAAACTAAGGAAATCAAGTTATACCCATTGTAAAACGTTTTTTTAAACACTTTTTTTCACCTTTAGTTAGCTAATTGAAGATGTCTTAATTATTGCGGAGGCGCGCTATGGAAACAAAAAGCTTAACTTTCCAGTTTATTTCAAGTCCTGCTTGGCCAATGGCATGTATTGTTTATAAACGAACCAATAGCATTCCTGCAAGCACGGCACCCTATTTTATATCCCCTTTTTATCCTATCTCGTGTGCTAAAATAATTGGAGGTGTTTGAAGAGCTTCGATGACCAACATCATCTCAGGTTAGTTACAACTAAATGTTATTGAATAAAGAGGTAGCCAAGGACAAATATGAAAGAAACAAAGCCATCCGTTTGAAACTAAGATGGGAAACAATTAGAAAAACAAGTTTTCAATAGAATAAAGTTTGGATTTCATCGATTGTGCCAAAGTTGTGTAGCCCCTTATTATGCGACAAGGTGTATTTATTTTGAGCCAATATTTCTCGTAGTTTGTAATAGCTGTTATAATTTTTCTGTAACTGATTTGTAATACCTCTAGCAATTAGTAAGGTCTTTGTTACCTTGCCTATCACAATGTTCTCAAATTAAGTATTTGGAGACCAGTCAGGCCTGACCTCCCTAATGTGGGCACATCTCTATTATGGATAGTTCTGGTGATGCCAAAGACACAATCAGAGAGTTCATATATACAATATAGACAACAAATAGTCCACGTAATTCATGCCTCTGTAGTACAAAACTCTTCTACAATGTGTACGCTTAAGTCTAACCCGTATTAGGAAGGTCTCACTACTAGCACTAATAATGATTACCACAGATTCAACGTTCTTTTTAAAATTATCTTCGTCCCGGATTAGTAAAGGTAAAGCGTGGGTTTTCAATTTTTGTTACCATTCATAAATGTCTTAGGGCCCGTTTACATATAGGTGGGGGACCCCAGGTAGGTGAGGTAACCCGCTGCTTAAATGGGTAACCCGCCTGGCCATATTTAATTTGATCACGTTAACATGGTGATAACATGGTGACCATATGAGAGATTATACGGACAGGAGGGTCAGTCACCCCACCTAAGAGGTATCCTCAGCTACCTGAGGTATTCCATCTCCCTGCAAACAAGCCCTTAGGCCACGATCGGCCAAGGTGGAAACGGCAAAGCATTATTTTTTATCGAAGTAAGCAAGTTAAAGCCCAAGAGCTCAATTTCCTTCAACTTTCCGCCATCTGTATTCTTCCACTCCTACATTTTGTTCGCAGCAGGCCGTGTAATTCTTAGGTCATAGATACCGATGTTTTCATACTTTATTTTATGGCCGCCTCTTGTTAGGCTAAAAATTGAAAGAGACAATAATTTCCTCAAGAACTGGTTTCTTTTAAAGCGGGGTCGCGGGGACTCCCATACAAAAAAGACGGGGATACTGGTTGGAAATTAAGAATTAAACTCCTTAAGGAAACCAAACTAGCCATATCTTAGGTTTTATTTGACCCCCAAAGGAAGCTAAGATCTGACACAGTGTGGAGACATTCGCTTGCTTGTTATTCCATAGACACTTTGACGCACAACCCTAGGGAAAACTTAATGAGTAGAAATCATGGCTTTCCGTCCGGAACACTCTAAGTGAGATCAAAATTTGGAATTTCTACCCTTAAGCGAGCGTAAAAGCATCTCTGTCATTTTCATTTGAGAGTCCCCACCTCTAGAGCCACGATGAAGTTCATTCTACGAAATTCCTCCTTCCCCCTCAGTTGCTTGTCGCTTATCAAA
The DNA here is from genome assembly GCF_958299795.1 of Porites lutea. NCBI lineage: Eukaryota > Metazoa > Cnidaria > Anthozoa > Scleractinia > Poritidae > Porites > Porites lutea. Next base: position 8,266,181 of record NC_133206.1, read on the forward strand.
ATCAATGACCTAGTCGCCATGACCGAGTTTTTTAGTAAGTTATGTGATGGTAATGCACTCAGTTTCGTGACAAAACGGCCAAAATTTTTCGCTGGCCAGTGAAGCTCATTCTCGCATGCTGTACAGCAAGATTGTCAATCACTAAAACGTCACCAGTTCTCCAGCGAAAACCTACAGCGCATGACCAAGTGACGGCTCTTATATTTTCAAGGACAACAGGCTCAATTTCACTGCCGTCACCGTAGTAGGTGTGGTATGGGTATTTGTCAAAAGGAAGATTCGAGTCCTTGAACCTAAAGATGGAAGGAAAATGGTCGTTGTTAATTCTTTCTGCCTTCTCTACGCCTTTTTTTAAGACCCTACAAATAGAGACCTTAATTAAATTCTACGACGAGGACAACAACGAGGACGAGATTTTGTCAATACTGTGCAAGCGTGAACCAGCGTCATTTTGGCGGGAAAAGGTAGCAATCGTCATTCTACTACGAGTTTTAGAGACCTTTAAGTTCAAGACGAAGACAACTGCGAGGACAAGATTTTGTCAATACTTACTAGTGCGCACGCGTAAACCAGCGTCATTTTGGCGGACAAACGTGGTAGCCGTCGTCATTTTTTCCGTAGTTTTAACGAGAATATCGCAGTGGCGAAAACAAGATAACAAGTATTAGAAATTTTATCATTTTATCGGGAGAGGGCTCAACCTCCTTCAATAAAAATAACCGTGCTAACTTTTCTGATGGAAATCTATTTTTGGAAAATACGCGAAAAAACTGTAAGTAAAATCTCGCCTTCGAATCTAAAGGTCTTTTAAAAACAAAAGTATTTTCAGAGACACGTTAGACATTGAGTCTACATTGAGTTTTTTTTTCCCGCGAGCTAAACGGCCGCGTTAAATCAGAGGAATTATGCCACGATGGATTTTCTAAACACAGGCTCCCTTTACCCCTCTCTCACCTCCCCAATCGTTTTCTCGTTTGACCTCTGTTAGTTTTCGCGGGGCTTTGTCTCTTACTTTAAAACCAAAGGTAAAAAACACACCAATAAAACTACCCGTCATGTGCAGGCTAAGGAAAGATCCGACTTGTACTTTGACTAGGGCTGTTATTTGTAGTGGTGATCGAATATAGATTTTCGACTGTAGTTCGTGTTTGGCGGCATATCTTGTGTTACTTGAGGAGGATCTGAATGGGGGTATCTCGATAACACTAAAAACTTAATTATTTGGATCATGGATAATAGAAAGACTCTGTAACATGAAACAATTAAATTTTAGGCATTTTACCATTAAAAGTAAAAAATTTACTGTCACAGTAAATTTTTTCCAAAAGGAAACGAAAACGGCTCCACAAAAAGTGAATACTATTTTGTTTAGTGTACAAACGAGTTTTCGGCCATTTCCGAAAATTCCCGATTGTTTAGAAGATTCACGAATACTGCCGAAGATTTCCGAAGACTATCAAAGATGTCCCACGACGGCTGAAGATTTCTGAGGAGAAAACCGAAAATTTTCGACTTTATTTTCGTCATTATATTCGCATGTGATATTTTTTACAGTGTACAGATACGACTTTTTCACGAAAAACCCTCCAAAAACTTCCGGAAACAAAAAATATTAAAAAATTGGCCAATTTAACAGCAAACACTAAACGGCTCGACCTAAGGCGTTCACGCGAGTGGGTTTTCGCGCCAGATCAGATATGCATGCGCCACTCGCTCCAGACTATACGGTTTGCGAGTTTTAATCCCGAACAAAGGTCGTTTTCAGTAATACATGATAACGAAATTTCGTACCAGAACGATAATTGTTCCGGAAGGACTTGTACGGGAACGAAATGTCCTTTCGGTATCATGTAATCAAATACAGAGAAATATATGAAGCTCTCTTGTATAGATATCAGGGCGGATAAAGGTTGGGCCAGGGCGGATAAAGGTTGGGCGGTGAAACGAGCGCGTCCGAGCAAAAAGGTGTGATGCAGTGGACTGGGACTCTGCTTAGAAATGTCGCTTGTGTTTGACTCCGGTCAGGGCTTGCGATGTTGCGATGTGGTTTGTACATTAGATACTGCCGCTGTCACTGAATTATGGCAGCTTGATTTATTTTCTTGCACTTCTTCCTCGTTCTTTTGTGCTGGTACGCCGTCTCCGAGAGGCAAATGTTGCTATTTTTTGCGGGAAGTTTAGTTGGAGTAGACAAACATCTCTTTCAAAGGGTTTCTTTTATTACGTCCATGACTCTACCACTGAATTATATTTTCGTTCTGCTACTTGCCAATGTCGATGTTATTTCAAAACAAAAACAACTAAGTACTGTCTTAAACAAGAAGGAAAATCTCATCCATGTCATCGAAGGCAAAACTAAATGACAGCAGATCGTGTTTCATAACTAGATGACGTGTATTTTATAAATGCGTGCAGCTCGTGCAAGGTGAAATTATGCTAATTTCAATCACCATCATCCTTCTTTTTAATTTTGAAAAAAACATCTCATACGTCTTTCTGTTTGTTCAAAACTTCAAAATTAGTTTCCCCTTAGTTTTTACTGTTTACCTTGTTTAGTTTTAGAGAGAAAAACTGAGAAAAAACCTTACAACTAACCTCAATAAATTTTGTTTACATGCGGTTGCCGGATTTGCAACGCATTGTGCGAATCGCCATGGCGCGTTTTACCCGAGAAGCAAAGTTTGTAGAAGTGCAACGCCACTATATCAATATATATCAATCTAATTTTCTGTCATGTTATATAAAATTTATCCCCCTTTAACATATGTAAAAATTGAGGTTAAGAAGTGTTAAGCTTTTGCAAACGAAACGGCGAAAGACGATTAGGTGATATTTAGTGGAAGGAGGAGGTATTCAACACTTTCAAATTAAACTCAAATTTTGGCATTATACGACCAACAAGTTTGACTTATAGACGTACAGACACAAGCATATGAAACCGTTTATTGATATTGTTATGAAACGAATTTATCTATTTAACATTGTAGCCTGAAATTACAGAAAGAAAATAGGATTTCCGGTTTGCAAAAAGGAAAATTTCGCCGGCCTTCAAGCGCACCGGAAGCGCGGAAAGAGCGCTCGTGCCAGTCCTACTCCGCATCACACATTAAATGAAGAGCGGAGCGCTCGTTTCACCGCCCAACCTTTATCCGCCCTGGGTTGGGCGGTGAAACGAGCGCTCCGCTCTTCATTTAATGTGTGATGCGGAGTAGGACTGGCACGAGCGCTCTTTCCGCGCTTCCGGTGCGCTTGAAGGCCGGCGAAATTTTCCTTTTTGCAAACCGGAAATCCTATTTTCTTTCTGTAATTTCAGGCTACAATGTTAAATAGATAAATTCGTTTCATAACAATATCAATAAACAGTTTCATATGTTTGTGTCTGTACGTCTATAAGTCAAACTTGTTGGTCGTATAATGCCAAAATTTTAGTTTAATTTGAAAGTGTTGAATACCTCCTCCTTCCACTAAATATCACCTAATCGTCTTTCGCCGTTTCGTTTGCAAAAGCTTAACACTTCTTAACCTCAGTTTTTACATATGTTAAAGGGGGATAAATTTTGTATAACATAACAAAAAATTAGATTGATATATATTGATATAGTGGCGTTATATTTCTTCAAACTTTGCTTCTTGGGTGCAACGCGCCATGGCGATTCGCGCAATGCGTTGCAAATCCGGCAACCGCATGTAAACAACATTTATTGAGGTCAGTTGTAAGGTTTTTTCTCCGTTTTTCTCTCTAAAACAAAACAAGGTAAACAGTAAAAACTGAGGTAAAACTAATTTTGAAGTTTCGAAGAAACAGAAAGACGTATGAGATGTTTTTTTTCAAAATTAAAAAGAAGGATGATGGTGATTTAAATTAGCATAATTTCATCTTGCACGAGCTGCACGCATTTATAAAATACACGTCATCTAGTTATGAAAGACGATCTGCTGTCTTTTAGTTTTGCCATGGATGACATGGATGAGATTTTCCTTCGTGTTTTAGACAGTACTTAGTTGTTTTTGTTTTGGAATAACATCGACATTGGCGAGTAGCAGAACGAAAATATAATTCAGTGGTAGAGTCATAGAAGTAATAAGAGAAACCCTTTGAAAGAGATGTTTGCAAAAAATAGCAACATTTGCCTCTCGGAGACAGCGTACCAGCACAAAGGAACGAGGAAGAAGTGCAAGAAAACAAATCAAGCCGCCATAATTCAGTGAAGGCGGCAGTGTCTAATGGACAAACCACATCGCAAGCCCTGGCCGAAGTCGAAAACAAGCGACATTTCTAAGCAGAGTCCCAGTCCACTGCATCACACCTTTTTGCTCGGATACGCTCGTTTCACCGCCCAACCTTTATCCGCCCTGATAGATATAGAATGAACTCGTTCCAAAATGAAAGTCATTCCGGGATCATGTGAATAGCCCCTTACCTTGGATTTTCTTTTAAGGCCGAAGCATGATGCCCTTGAATCTGGTTGAACCACATGGTTTCCCCAGTCTCAGGGTGTTGTTGGAAAGCCGGCAGGACATTCCAATAAATCAATGTCCCGGATGGTTCCCACTTATAACTGAAACCATTTTTTGTGAGAAAATGCTCTACAATCTGCAATAAAAAGGGCAGAACAGTCATCAAAAAGTTGCGGCCTAGACGGCTTTCATTTTCTTTTTTCAATGTTGGCTTAGGGGAGGGGTGGGTGGGCAGTTTCCCAGAAACGTTTAATGATCCAGAAGTTGTGGCCTAGACAACTTTCATTTTCTTTTTTCAATGTTGGCTTAGGGGAGGGGTGGGTGGGCAGTTTTCCAGAAACGTTTAATGATCCAGAAGTTGTGGCCTAGACAGCTTTCATTTTCTTTTTTCAATGTTGGCTTAGGGGAGGGGTGGGTGGGCAGTTTCCCAGAAATGTATAATGATCCAGAAGTTGTGGCCTAGACAACTTTCATTTTCTTTTTTCAATGTTGGCTTAGGGGAGGGGAGGGTGGGCAGTTTTCCAGAAACGTTTTATGATCCAGAAGTTGTGGCCTAGACAGCTTTCATTTTCTTTTTTCAATGTTGGCTTAGGGGAGGGGTAGGTGGGCAGTTTCCCAGAAACGTATAATGATCCAGAAGTTGTGACCTAGACAACTTTCATTTTACCCTGAATTTCAAGTTTCAAACTCCAGAACTCCCCAGCTGAGAATATAGATTTATCAGAAAAATATAAAAGAAAAACTTCTTAAAGTTCAAAAGGAGGTAGATGATTACGTTGGCATACCATCCCTTATTTCCAGATTTAATTCCAAACGCCCTCAGTAGTTGCATACTATAATAATTTCACAACAACGCCCTTCCTTAAGCAACTCATCTTATCTTTAAAAACGGAAAAGACCATTAAAGTGAAATACGCAACTTTAGCAGTTGCGCTTCATAAAGCCTGAAGAAATTCAGGTTTTCCGGGATCCGACCCCGGCAAAACCGGTGCAGCGCTCTAGTCAGCTGAGCTGGCAAGCCAACTGGGAGTAAATGGGTTCATTAAGGTGATGTTTTCAACCTTGTTGCGACAATTTTTCGAATGTTCCAACATTGCTCCAACATTGCTACGCAGCGTTGCGCAAAAAATCGTCGTTGCGAATCCTCCCTTGTAACATCACCTTTATACCCGGGAAAGGTGATATGGTTTATCGTCCCTCAGTTCAAGGACCTGAAAACTACGCCTGTGAGATTTTTACTGTATACCTTAGGATCTTCTGTCATAAATGTATCTTGCCATGGAAGGTACAGACCAGTTTCTTTCGAAGGAGCACAACGCACGTAGCAGACCCTCTTCTTATCAAAAGTTTGAACAATTTTCGGATCCAGGTGAGAAAGAATGTCGGCTCCTTTAACAAGCGGCGTCTCACCACCACAATATTCCCCTGGTTCTTGGTGACAAAAGAACAGAACCTACAATGAACAGAGACAACGGGTAATGAGTATGTATCGCACACTTTGGAACGATCTCAAGGACATAACGGTTGCAGTACAAAGGCTAATTAATGTTGAACATGAATGAACAGTGGCACCTTCCATGTTGGTGTCTGAGCTTACCGCAAAGAGAACATAAATTGGTCTCCTCTTACATGTACCTGCTACACTTTTTAAATTTTTGTTTATTTTATTTCCTTTATTATAAAGGACGCTGCGTGCTGATATCAGATAAATGACCGACTGATGGGTCGCTAACTTATGATGAGGCGACAATTGCGATCTTCTCCGTCCACTCTTCTTCAAAAGAACTTTGAAGGAAATCAGTATATTCGTTGCAGCAATTTCTTCTTCTAAATCGGCGATATTTTGCAGTGGTTGCAAACCTCTAGGGTCAGAAGAAGTCACCGCTGGAAATACCTGACCAGTTGATAAGAGTTAACATCAATCAAGCAAGGGAGAATAGTGACAAAGAGGATTTAGCATCAACCAACCTTTTAGTTTTCCTTTCTGTTAGTTCAATAACGACACATCAGTTCAATAAGTACACAACAGATCACTAACCACACCAGTAGTTCAATGACTACACATCAGTTCATTGAGCGTAAACTACATGCAGCTGCGGGAAGAATAGCCACATATACGTTAGTTATTTTTTAATAAGAATGCATAGCATTAAGTAAGTGGTAAATAAATACTCATTTAGCTATGGTAGAGAACTAAATAGATAAATAGCTATGTCACACTGTTATTAAGTTCTAGTGAGCTCACTAATATAGACGGGAACATAGACTGATGTTATTTTAAAACATTTAGTCCGCTCAGAAGGTCTGTCATTCTCATCAGGGGCACAGTGAACAGACCTGGAAAGAGAGTCAGCGCCGAAAGTGTAAAGCTAACTTGGTCCGGAGAAAACTATAAAACCCGAAACGCGCGCGTTAATAAAGCAGAAAAAAATACAGTTATCCGTGGATGAAATCTTGTTTTTGGACTCTCTTTCCGCACGTTTCAAACCGTGGTACCACAGCTGGCCCTACGTGCTTGAGTTGACTACCATCAATCTATGTTTAAAAATAGTTATTTTTACCGTACAAGTCCTGAACTTCCAACTTTCTTGGTTGTTTCAAACTTGAAAGGCAGCTGCTTTAGTGATCTGTTGTGTACTTATTGAACTGATGTGTCGTTATTGAACTAACAGAAAGGAAAATTTTAGCCTGCTAGCAGGTTAACTTATGCTTCACCGGACCCTATTTACCTCTCGATCGTAAACGGGTCGGTCGTTGCTATTTTTAAGGGTCTAAGCTACTATTGGTAACCAAGCCTTTAGTCATAATAGATGTAATATATTCAGTGGATTAAATTACATACAGGCAAATAATCGGGGGCACCCAACGTCAGTTTTCGGAAAATATCTGTTCGGGAGACGATTTGAGATCTAGAATTTTCGGAACATTTGTTGTAAGATTTCTTGCTTGCCTACCTCTCAGTAGGATTTTCGAACATCTAAAAAATGGTCTAATTGGCCCATTTTTAACGGATTTTTACGCTAAAAAGGTCACCTAGAATTTTCGGGAGCCTTTCTTCTGGCTTAAATTTTCGAAAAGGTGAGTTTTGATCCCTATAATGTTCGGATCACTAGACTTTCAGCTAGGAAATCCGAACAGATGAAAAATTTTCCGGTGATAAAAATATGCCTATATCTACCGTTTAAATACTAAATTACGTTTAACAATGCTATGTTTAAGTGGCTATGAACTATCTTCTCGTTGGGTGCCCCTGAAATAATACGTTTTTAAATAATCTTAGAAAGAACGACATTGAAGCCCAACTTGAATTTACGCTAAAATGTTATGGAAAGGGCTAGGGTCAACTGTTGTTCTGGGAAATGTTATTTTCTAAAACAATGAACTGTATTTTTCCACAAGCGAATGTCAGTTTGAAGGAAAGCGACGTGAGCTACCGAATGGTGCAGTATATTTAGAGAATAGGCAGGAAAATGCCCCGCGGATAGCAATTGCAAGGTGAATAGTATAAAGCGTGATTTCACCTCGTCCTGTCTTCGCGGTAGACTAAGTAGGGCACGTTTACTTGAAGGTTCTTCTGTAGGTCAAAAACAATTAATCAACGCACCTGGTTTGGAACGTTGAAGAGGAGAGGGATTTGGAAAATTGTGCGTACCTCTAGAAAAATCCTGGCTACCCCCTGTGTACTTAAATCATTTTTTGGAATTTTGGCGGGTCGGTGCGGTAGTGTTTTGATAAGGGACAGAGATTAGGACACGAAAGGTCCGAGTTCGAGGTCCTGGTTCGACCCTGGGTTGCCATTTTCTTTCTTTCTAATAGAAACACTCTCAATAACAGGTAAAAAATGTTTTAAGTGTAGCGACCTTTTACTAAAGGGACAACTGAGTCTCAACTGCTTTGCCGGCTCCCGCTGGCGACTCTGCCGTCGAAAAATATCCTGAAGTCACACATGTGAGCCTAATCGCAGACTGCCAATTCAAACATGTAAGATTACAACCCACATTCAAGGGTGTCAGCCTGCTTAAAGAGTTTGTAAGTCGTGCAGAAAGGAGCATAATCAATGAACACGTTAATGCACAATTTTATAATTATAATTCTCTGCGAAAAATTGAAAAGTTTTAAGTTACCTTTGCTGCATATGAAGGACTGTAGGCCATTTCATTGTGAAAATCGATCACGACCTCCGGAGGCTCATCAGTGGCTGTGTATGTGTCAGAGTCATCGACTCTCTTTCTCTCCACCGTGCCAGCTTCATATCTCATAGCCTGGAAACCCAGCCCTTGACACAGGCTTGCAAAGTCATTGGACGTTTTCAGAGGAAGGTTCCTAAGCAACACCGCGCCATAACGATAAAGATTATCGGTAATATATCTTCTGCAACCGTCAACGAGTTTGCTGAAGGGGTGGAGATGAGGGTCTTTGATTTTGACGGCGTGCGGAAACGTTTCTGTTGGCGGCGATAAAACTTCCGGGAAACCCCTACTGGTAGAACCAGGCAGAAACGGCTTGCCAGCCAATGCAGATGAAACTTTTGGCTGGGTCTCAGCTGGGTTTAACCTCACAAATTTAAGGCCCTCAATCTCGAGTTCCACTTCCTTTGTTTTTGAAATCAAGGAACGTTTTGGCATGGTGTCAAAAAGAGCTTGGGTAACAAAAAACCTTCTAAAAGATGTTAACAGCATGGTGGCACTGACAAACTAAAGAAAGGAAAAGAAATGGCATTTCATTTCGGATGTCCCCTTACAGGAGTTTTTGTGGGAGTTGAAACAGGGGTTTGTTAAGGCGGCCGTAAGTTGAGCAGTCCCCTTACGAGAGTGTCCGTTGAGAGTTTCCATTCTATGAAAATTATCAATCACATTCCACTAACATCTCGATCACATTCAATTCACAGTCACATCAAAGGTCATCAAGTCAACGGGCAATCACATTCAAGAACGACTTTTTTACTATCAACAAATCCCATTATGCTTTGCGCTATTTTGACGTGGCCCCTAGGGAAACGATTGTAGACTTGATTATATCCATTTTGAAATCACTGGTGATCGCTCTCAGCGGTGTGATTTATTCACCAATTACACTATTTTTTTGCTCTAAACCACATGTAACAGGACGGGGCGGTAAACTAGCAGGAACTAGAAGGATTTAAGGATTTTCCAAAGCAATTTATTGGAAACTCAAATCCATCAGGAATACAGCAACAATATAATAAGAAAAATAAAAATAAACGGGAACCACTAAAAGATTAAACCTAGCAAAAGAATACAAAGTAATAGAATTACTGATAAAATGTATAAAGTGAACACTTTCACACAGAATAACTCTGCGAGTTTGACATGTGGAGAATCTGAACTGTAAAAATATTTTAATTTCCTCTTTTCACTATTTACGATAACTTTAATTTGCAACTTTTTGAAGGTTTAGGTCAAGTAAAAAAAAATTATTAGACTTGAAAACTACACACTTCTTGTCTGGCAGTACAGCCAGGGGCTCATACAGGACTGCAGCTGCTCAATCAGGAATTGATATTCTTTCAAGGGCCTTAAGATACTAATTAAAACAACAATCAGCTGCAACAGTTTTTTTAATTATCAGGAAGAGTATAAATAAGCCTGCCTTCCCAGGACAAAATTTCTTATTACTGAATCGCTATCATTTAATACCGTTCATTAATAAAGTGCAACATCTTTTAGCCTGACGTGTAGGATTGAAATGGTAATTTTAATTCTTCCTAATAACTAAGACAAAACATGAAGCTTATGAAATGAGCAAAAAGATAATATTTTTAAATCCCAATTGCTGCGCGAATAACAGGCCGTCTGATAATTACGCGATTTACGGGCGGGTGCGATTTCGCTCAATTGACCTCAAATCGCATCCGATCGCACAATTTGAGGAAAATCGCATAATTCGTAAACAAAAATGTTATATTCAAGTAAAGTAAACAATAAATTCTAACTTTAATCAAACATTTTCCCAATCTTAATGTTATTTACGGTGATTTATCATTAAAGAAAGCCTTGATAGACATCTGAAACCTTCGATCGCGGTATCTGGGAAGTCATTTTGATTTGAGAGACAAGCAGTGTGGTCAGCGGTTTAACGGGGTCATTTAATATTAAACAAGTGTCCTTTTTCTTTCTTTCTACTTGTTTCTTTTTCCGGGTCAAGGTAATTGGACAAATTTAGCTATTTTGTTTTAAAATAGATGTTTTATTATCCAGGCTCGCTGGTTAAGTTACGTAAACCGGTTCTATGATTTCCCATATTTTTCTTTTATTTTTATGTAAACTGGTTTCTGCAAATCCCAAGGGATTATAAAATCTTTACCATCACTGGACAGCACTTCTTTAATCCAATTAATGCGGTCCCAAGGGAAAAACACACGCCTCCTGGAGATAACGAGACAAAACGAGAAATTCGATGAATGACAGAACAAACTGGCCTAGTTCCTACTTATTGCCAGTGAAATAGCGAAATTAAAACGAATAACAATTGTATAGAATTCAGTAGAAAAGACTAAACTAAGACTAAAATTTTGCAGTAATTAACGAGGTCAAGTACTTAACTTGCTAGAAGCAAGTTCTCTTGTTAACTTTACAACTGCTGCAGTTTCTTCAGTGATGTCCAAACTCAACTGAAATACGGCTAAAACGTGCCTCTATTAAACAAGGCACGTAGGAAAACATTAAGAGGTGTTTTGCCAAACCACAGTAAAACAGAACGCCAGGATTTCCTTAGGTTAAGCCCACTAACTTGAAAAGATAAGGTCAATTAAATGATTCAAACAATCTACCGAAAAAGAAAACCACAAGAAGCTCAGTGAAAGCTAACATCCGCTACGGCATTTAGGCAATAATAGTGACCCTGTCACACACATCTCCCCTGCGAGCAGAGGTTTTTCTCTTGCATGGCTTTTAGCGTTTACGAAGTCGTTCGGGTGGCTTGTCTGTCGTGTGGTTAGTTTGTTTACGCCTTGCTTCTGAAGGGGCATAAAAAAAACTAACAACGCGACAGGCAAGCCACGCGAACGACTTCGTAAACGCTAAAAGCCATGCAAGCGAAAAACCTCGGCTCGCAGGGTAAACCACATCTGTTCTAAATCATGTCATTCCTGCTTTATATCGCACCATTTTTGCCCTATATCGAGTCATTTCTGTTCCAAATACAAAATGAGATTTAAAAGCCTTTTTGTTTCCGCTTTTCAACAAACCGACTACTAAATCAATAAAATATTGGTACTGAGTGAATTCGGCGATTTAAAAATGGCTGTAATAAAGTGGTAATTTAACTTCCTGTCGTGCAATTTTGGTCTGAAATAACACTTGTCATTTCAAATCGAACTCGCAACGCGCGCAAGTCCGATTTTGAAATCACGCGGATGATTTCAGACCCCGGTTTCAGACCAAATCAGTTGCACTCCAATCAGTTCAACTACTATTATTAACTATGATTGTAACTTTATTTTAATGATTAATTTGTTGTGATAAATTGATAATGAGGCGCTAGAAATCGTACTAATTCTACGCACAATTTGTGCAGATCGTTCCTGACTTTCAAGATGTTCATATACTTTTTGCGTACTGCTGACTGTGTGGAAATATCGAGCAGCGTAAAAAGCTTATATTGTAAAATGACTTCATATTTCAAAAAACCAGTCATTATAAGCAAAAATAGTCGCTTTTATTCTGTGAGACACCAAATGAGGCTGTTTCCTGTTTTGGCCCACAGCTGCAAAATGAGCTAACACATGCATATTGAAGCTTCCCCTCGATCACCGTGAACTTAAAAGCTTTTTCAGAATACTGGTTTTTGGTTTTTAGTTATTACTTTTAGGAAAGTTTGACCACAAAAAACTTTAGGTGAATAGACGATGGAGAGAAATAAGAGAGCGATTAAAAGACTTCGACTCTGGATATTTTCGACCGTAATATAAAGGCGGAGGAAGCAAGAAAGATCTGGCTCTGGCATAGTCGTCTTGATAAGACTTGACTCAAACACTCTTTTTCATATATTTCCGCATATTCATCACCGTCAGTGTTGAGTAAAATGCCACTATTTTGAGTTCAATACATTTCCCGGTAGCACTGATGGTCGGTAACAAGAACAATGGGATATGTTGACATTAAAAAAGTCGTTCTTGAAATCAATATGTGACTTTGAAAGTGCGATTTAAAATTTTATTATTAAAACAGTAAACTGATCCTTACGGCAGGAAGAGTAATAGAAAAAAATAAATAAAGAAAACAAATTAAAATAAAATGGTGAATTATATTTACCCGATATTTCGCCTGTTGAATCTTCAGAATCTTATTAATTTCCATGTGTCAGACATGAATTTTGTTTGATTGTGATCAAATCAGAGTTCTTGAATTTTGTGACCATTTGGCCTTTCATAATCGACACCGATGGAAAAAGAGCCTTAGAATAAGGTAACTTACCCAAGTTTAAAGATGATACGTCCAAGGGAGCGATCAAAATGTTGCTCAACAAAGTCGCGAAACTCCTAACCTAATAATACAAGATGTGAGCCTAGTTAAACTGGTTTTAGAAGAGTCCTGAAAGTAATCTCTTTTCAGACATGATGTTATTTAAACATTTTTCATGTATGTAACGTAATCCAATGTAAATAGATTTTCCTTTATCTTTTAGCCTGTTCCAGGCGTTCAGATAGTGGAGCGCGGGGAAAAAATTCACGAAGAGAAAAAAAACGAGGGGAGACTAGAGGGGGAAAGGGAGAGAGAACTCTCTCGCTCTCACCCCCCTGTCCCCCCCCCGTTTCCCCGGTGTACAACTTAACTCGCTCCCCACTTACCCCAGCGCTCTACTATCTGAACGCCTGTAACAGGCTATTTATCTTTCTTCATTGCCCCCGCAGAGACTTCGCCTAGGAGGCAAAATCCCGAGGAGACACTCTGGTAGCTCGCGCCATCAGTAGGCCCCTGCTCGCGTGTTTATTAAGGAAAGTACTTACAGTTGAAATATACCGTCGGTATGCCAGAAAAAGTCTCGAGTTGCTTGAACAGGGGCCGCATGGAATCGTTGGGTAATGATGAAGTTTCTTTTGTTCGCGCCCGCAAGTAAGGGATGGCTAGGATAACTGCTTGGAGAGTTTGCAAGGCACGAGCTCGCAAATCTTTGATTGGAAAAAATTTGCCAGACATTCTTTCTCTCTCTTTGAGGAAATAAGACTCACTCCAGGTGAGAGGCAGATCGCACCTATAGGAAGGGGCTCTGTGATTGGTTACTGCTTAAATGCTTTGTTATTTATTATGTGTAGATGCGTACATTGAAGAATTTAAAGGGTTATACAGGGCAAAACATTAATGTTGTTCAGGGTACTCAAAAAAGGCACTAAACTGAACCTTGGACCAATAATATGTGTATAGAGCGGTTTTCATTTGACTGTCGAAAAGTAATTGGTTTTGCACTTTCTACACGATGCGATTGGCTTAAAAGATTCGCGCCACCTTTTCATCCAATCAGAAGTAAAACCAAAGCCAATTGTGACGCGCTCGCATGCATTTTCCCGCGCTTTGCGTCAGCCACATGTAATTACTTCGAGTTTTGATTGGTTCAATGTATTGTCTGTGTCCTATGTGATTGGCCAGAGTAATTACTTTGGTTTTGGTTTTACGACACTCAAACGAAAACCACTATATGTCCGATATTTTGGGTTGCAGTAATGACTTTTGCAAGGGTTTTCAGGGTTGTAGGAAAAAACAGGGGCACCCAACGAGAATATAGTTCAAAACCACTTAAAAATAGCATGGTTAAACGTATTTTAGTATTTAAACGGTAGATATAGGCATATTTTTGTCCCCTAAAAATTTTTCATCTGTTCGGATTTCCTAGCTGAAAGTCTAGTGATCCGAAAATTATAGGGATCAAAACCTATCTTTTCGAAAATTTCAGCCAGAAAAAAGGCTCCCGAAAATTCCAGGTGACCTTCTTAGGGCAAAAATCCGTTAAAAATGGGCAATTATACCACTTTTTAGATGTTCGAAAATCCTACGAGAGGCAGGCAAGCAAGAAATTTAACAATAAATGTTCCGAAAATTCTAGATCTCAAATGGTCCTCCGAACAGATATTTTCCGAAAATTGACGTTGGGTGCCCCTGAAATAAGAGAGGCTTTTTAGTCTGGCCAGGGATTGTGACGGTAGTCAGGGTTGTACGGGTTGTTTGTGAGGGTTGTAGGGGTTGTGAGGGTTGTCATGGTTGTATGGGTTTTGAGGGTTCTGAAAATTTTTGATCAACATGTTGATATTTTGATTTGTATTTTGATAAACACAAGCGCGCCTTCTCATTGGTTGAAAAGTGTCGCGTGACCAGTTGACCCTGTCCTTAAATTTAGGGATATTCCGGACTGATAAACCAGTATTTCGTTGTTTTTGACAAGTTGTGATTGAACACACACGATTTCAGCAGTACTCAATTTTGGGTAGCGAATTCAAGTTAGACCCGTTTCAAACGTCGTGCTACTGCCGCGCCGAACACAATTGATCGAATTAAATTCGACTTTAGCACGGCAGTAGCGCGACGTTTGAAACCAAGTCGTGCTACTTGCCGTGTAGCACGGCAACAGACGGCAAGCCTTGCTGTGCTACACGACAGTAGCTGGACTTGGTTTCAAACGTCGTGCTAACGCTGTGCCGAACTCAATTCATGAATTATAATTACATTAGAATATATTTAAAAGTTTGCTAAACCGTTTCTTTTTTTGTGTGTTTTGTTTTCGGCAACAGCTGTTCAATTCGACTGTTACTGTGAGAATTAAATTAGACGTTGAAGCCAAGTCGTGCTAATGTCGTGCTGCAGTCGAGCTACAGTCGAGCAAGGTTAGCACGGCAGTAGCACGACGTTTGAAACAGGCCTTAGAGAATATTTACTCTGGAGTAAATTTTTGAGAGAAAAATGTTTGCGATAATTTTTATTTGCGGGTCACTGAAAAAACCGCAAAAATTTCGTGCCAGTCACGGCATGTTCTCGAATATATCTGTGACTTTGTTTCTTGGTTAGTTCTCAACAAATCACTTTCACTCTTGGCAGCTTTACTGATTTTCAGGCCTTCTTTCCAGCAGTGTTAAAGGATTTACCCTTGCTGGTACCACTCCAGTCTCCAGACAAAAGTTGCAAAAAACCTTGTAACGGATTTTGTTTCTAATGCAAATTACGAATCCTTATTAGCTATGGAACTTTGAAAATTGCTTGTGAATGACAAAATCCCACAACTTCATGTCAACCAAATAATGTTCCCAAACATTATAGCAAACGTTAGAAACAACAAAAATTAACTTTGAAAAACGCTTTATAGGCTTAAACGTTTTCATAATTACAATTGCAAGCTGTTTTAATCTTCAAGTTTATCCATACGTACCTAACTTTTGGTATTTGCTGTTATTTATACCTTCTCTTCACAAGTTTTGAGCATTTCCTTTTCATGTTACACTCAGTAGTTTGGAGGCACTCTTTGAATTTTGGTAAATTTTGTGACACGGTTGCAGCAGTGATGCGACAAATCACTTTCACTTTTGGCAACTGTACCGACTTTCAGGCGTTCTTTCCAGCCGTAGCTGTGACACGGTTCCTTTAAAGTAATGCAGCCTTTTAATGTCTTCACCCAGGTTGCAGTTGTAAACCGAATTTTGTTGGTAATTCTATATTTTTTCAGTGTGCTGCATCGTGCTACTGTTGCACAAGAGGTGTTATCACCTAGATGTTTCTCATACCGGCCATGTTACCATAGTAGGGCCATTTATACGAGGAAAAATAAGACGCGTCTTAAATAAGACGCGAACTGTACCATTTATACGAGCATGTCTTATCTAATAAGACGCGTCTTAGCTAAGCCGCGTCTTATTTTAGACGAAATGTGCCGTTTATACGGAAAGTTCGCGTCTTATTTAAGACGCGTCTGATGTAAGATGCGTCTTATTTTTCCTCGTATAAATAGCCCTAGTGTGTTGTAGCTAAGCCAGGTGTGTCGGTGGGTAAACATTAGTTCTTCGCATTTCACTGTAGAGTGATAAAAGAGAAAAAGAAGTTTATACTTGAAGAGCGTACTTACCTGTAGACCACAGAAGCTGCTCTTTGAAGCCACTAGTCTAATGATAATTTATCCGTGCTGCTAAAATCAGCTCAAAATAATAATCAATAGCGTAGCGCGCGAATGACTAATTTGCAACTCTTGTCTGAGTTTTGTCATTATTTAGCTTTTCTGCACGGGGTCAAGGAGCCGTGAAAGTCTCGCCTTTCAGGGATAGGGGCATTGTCATGTGACAATTCCTATTGTTTTCCCAGCTACTCCAAAACAATCTTTCAAATAGGTGCGGGATCGCCCGAAAGTCTTGACTTTTTGACAGTTTGTGAGAAAATGAGCCGTACGCCACAAGATCATTCTTTTACCTCTAATTACCCGAAAAACGCCCTTTGATTCGAGGGCTCCTGTAACTTGGGTTGAAGATAAAAAAGGGAGTCTTAGGGCTCTTACCAGGAGTCAGTAATGGCCGGTCGAACCAGACATTTTGAAAGTAAAACGATGTTTACTCAGGTTTTTTTTTTTCACCACTACCAAGCATACCATTTAAGAATAGACTGATCTGCCTGGACAATCCTGATTAATAATGGAAATCTCTTTACAACTGGAAAATGTTTTGGGCCAGATAGATAGAGAGATATTTCGAGAGAGATATTTATAGAGAGATGTATCTCATTTAGCCACGTTAGTTTTATCAGCAAAAGCGCTGGTTTATGTAAAAGCCGTGTGAAAAAAATTTAAATATCTAGCAGACAGGGTGCAAAGAAAATCATTATTACAGCTTGCCATTCGGGCAAGCTGCAGCTAGCATTGACTACCCCAGACATCATTTCAACTAGCCCCAAAAGCTTTTTGACGAGCAGAATTGATTTCATAATTCTTCTGTTATTGGAATTCCTAAAAAACCATCACTTAAATGAAGTTTATCTATTTATTTATTTATTTTTTTGCCTTTTCATGGTTTTTTGGCGTTTTTACCATTTTTAAGGCAGCTTTATTGCAACCAAAAGACAATTTTCAAGACATTTTAAAAGAGCTTAACTCATAATGTGCACAAAATAAAAGGGCTGATGAACGTAGGAGAGTAATTTTGACGAAAGATGGAAGCAGAAAAGGCACTGAGATGCAGTTTGTCTGTGAGTGTGCAAATACTGTACGTAATTGAGCTTTTAAGCGGAACAAACAAACCAAACAAACTGACTTTAAAGGGGTAACAAAATTACTGGTAAACGTTACCCCCTGATCATGACTTACCCTGTTCAAGACTAGGCTCTCAGATAGTGGGGGAAGACGCGAAAGAAAAAGGCACGCGAAAAGTTGGCCCGCCTCTCCCCAGTTTCCTTCCGTGTCCTTCCTTCAGTGATCTAACAACTCATGATCATAGCCTGTTTACATGGAGGTGGGGTGCCCCAGATAGGTGAGGTAACCTGCTTAGGTGGGTAACCCGCCTGTCCACATAATCTCTCATTTTAATGTGATCACGTTTACATGCTAGGTGGGGTAACCCGGCACATGTTACCTCACCTACCTGGCGTCCCCCACCTTCATGTAAACGGGCCCTCGGTTACGGAACTGATGAACCAGGTTGAATTTTAAATTTGTCAGTGCTTTTGCCATCTGCTAATGCACATAATGCACAGCGTGCCACTTAAGCCAATTCAAAAAGGCGCCTCACAGCTAACTTACCACTTGTTCACGCAACCACGCCTTTGCCGTACAAAGATTTAGACGGTTAGGGTGTCGAAGTTTCGACCTTACCGGCTAAAAGGTTCACTTAACGTTCGCCATTCAAGAGTATGCGTCCACATTTTCTTATGTTGAGGACGGCTCCGTGTAAAAGGAACACTGAAACGAACGAATTTTTATTTAGTAGAAAATTCGTCCTGTTCCGTGTGAATGTAAGTAGTATAGCGAGATGTTTTAGACCCCTTGTTGCGCAGGGATCTCTTTAACTTGCACAGGAATACATTGACGTCAATGACTTCATTCTTTTTCTCATGAATAGCAAGAGGTGGAATCTCGTTAAGATAAGGTCATGTGCTATTGTTAGGTGGTGAGGTTTCCCAGTTGTTTACATTGGGTTTTTATTGTTTGACTATAGAAGAAATATGCATGAAACGTTCGGCCCTTTTCAAGAGGTACGACTCTTACAAGTCGTGCAACTGGTTACACTTTATCTTATTAGTGAAACTTGCTGGTCAAAATTAATCTTAAAATTCTGTACTAACACATTCGTGTAAGTTGACGAAGAAAAAGGGTAAAACAGAAGCTACCTTCTCTTATCTGAAAGGCTGTTCCTACCCAAAGCTTTATTGAAAGAAACTGAAAAATCAGCTACCAGCGGCAAACACAGTTAGCGCTATAAGGAGAACTTTACTGCATGCATTTTGTAATTCAATTGTCTTCTATTTTTCTACTTTACAACACTATTTATAGCATCTACTAATAACTCTTGCCAGTTCTGAGACGACCACCTGGAAAGTACTTCGAATCGCCCTTTTTTCAGCTGCAATGAAAACACTTGTGCTTGGTAACATATTCAAGATCCCTGGTTTTGCTTTCACATTCTCACAGGCAATAGGTTACTTCCGAGTTCCAAAAACCCTTTCTTTCAAAATGAGGCCACGTGCAAAACCTTTCTTGTGAAAAATCCTTTCCATATCAAAGGCTGAGCACTTAACCTCGTTTTGATACAGAGGCCTAGTGAAACTCGAAAATTGCCTATTGGCAGCTTGAGGATGATAGCTAATATAGTGCAATGGTCATGAAGCCTGTCAGAGTTTTTTGTTTCATGTTTTTGTAAGCGTTTTTCAACTTGATCGTGCACAATGCTTAATAGCATTCCTGTCATTTTGAACTTTATACTTACTCATAATGACCTACTGGTTCTAAAACAATGGATAGGTGCATTAAATCCCATTTTTCGGATAATGACCTCGCTCCATGGCCTTCTAAAAAATTATAACCTCGCGCTAGGCGCTCGGTCATTATTTTTAAGAAGACCTCGGAGCTTAGGCATTATCCTGTATAAATTGTCAATGTTGTCAGTTGTTAATGTTTTGGGATGTTTTAAACAATCATTCTTTTATGTCCCTTAAACGTTCTACAAACCGCTGAAAGCGATTTCAAAAAACATGACAGTATATGTTGATCGTCACAGGGTAAAATAAAATTTGCTTAGCTCTTTAAAAATTTGTGAGGCTTCTTCCACGAAAACAGCTATTACGCAAAATTCGTAAACTGATTTTCTTTCGAAATTGTTAGGGCATCAAATGATCAATGTACTATACATATCCCTGAATTTCATGTCCATTGAAAACTTTAAAAGTTGTAAAACGTACAGGGAAAATTGAGTAACCCGAACCCGGGACCGCCGGATTGCGAGTCCAACGCGCTGACCACTCGGTCATGCTGCCGCCTCTAATAAAATTTAAGGTGCTGAGCAATCAACTTTTTATGGGAAGGGGGATTTACACTGGACAAATAACTTTTTCTACCTCTAGTAATGTCAACGAAATTGACTGTTAATTTTTGGGTGTGAATGTAAGAGTACCAACTCTATACAAGGTTTTCATACCAGGTTTGTTAGGAATTTTTGTTCCTAAAATCATCCAGTCACTCCGTTCAATGATCGGCCTCTGAAGTTAAGTAACGAGTTGGAACAGGTTTTCGAAAGCTGTGGTTTACTCTATACAAGGATATCGCCATTATACACTCCTCATAAACTATGTCTTGTAGAATGAGATCAGCGCGTCCATCTTATACTCACACCTCATCTGCCGACATAACAAAATAATCTGGAAAGTTCCTAATTCTTTCGCGCGTCGATAAGTTACAGACTCTAGTGCGATTTATTACGCGACCGCGTGCGGCAGAACGACGGGTGAAACGGTTCATTCGTTTGTGCACCCGTCTACGACTCTTTTTGGTTAGCACCAGTCCCACTACGACGTTGTCGGATTCTTTCTCGCCAGTCTCCCTTGATTTCTTGAAAATTGGGATTATAAGCTGCTTGTCCACTGAAAGAAAATGAAAAATGCATCATTAGAGTTTTGCTCGTGTTTAGTAAAGGGAAGTTAAGCAACGGAGACAGCGACGACAACGAGAACAGCAAAAAGAGCGGCCGCGGCAGCGAAGGCGACTTGCTGATAGTCTACGGGCAAGCTTTTAAATAATATCGGGAAATCGAAAGTGTCTATAGGGACTAATCTGCTTTGTCTAAGGAGCACAGCGCGTTGGAAGTCATGTTATTACAGCAATGCTATATCACTGGACCTAAATGCCATCTGCTCCTGATATCGATACCGATACGCGATACCCGATACCCGATACCCGATATCCGCTGTCGATACCTTATCAGGTTTTCCTTATGTTATTACAGCAATGCTGTATCACTGGACCTAAATGCCATCTGCTCCCGATATCGATACCGATACGCGATACCCGCTGTCGATACCTTGCCAGATGTTCCTTTTTCCATTCTTCAATTTGCTTATCTGGATTGTTTTCCTCCTCCTCTTCTTCACTGCTCCCAAGGAATGGTTCTTCTTGCTGCTTTATACTCTGCCACTTTTGGACCAGCGAGGAAACTTTTCGCGCCTTGGATGAAAGCAGGGAAGTCCCAACCTTGGAAGACTGTGGGGGAAAAAAAGAATCAAACATGGACAAAAAGTTGACGATAATTAAACAACAGTTATGGGAGAGATTTTGAAGCACCGGCTTGTTTGCTGCTAACGGCACAAAGCATCACTTGATCAATATTCACGTTTTTCATTTGCACTTCCCAACGAGAGAAATATCGTTTACACGTCCGTCAACGAGAAGATTATCTTCATATTTTGATTTCTTTTTGGTTCACTTAACAACACTACTTGTCATCCTTGGAGCCTTTCGCATTTCATTGTGATTGAAATGTAAATACAAAATGAACGTGCATTCGGGTACCTCGAAAACGCGTCAAGGAAGCGTACAAAGGCAGTGATAATTCCACAAAAAGAACGTGTTCAAAGCTTTGTAAACCATAACCATAACCATAACTCCTCACGAATGCCATGGTTCGTGTTTACTTCACGACGCGCCAGACGAGTTAGCAATTGCATTATGCGGTAGAAAGGGATGCGTAAATCTCTCAGTGATTTTTTGTGCTGCTTGCCAAAACGAATACTAGAGAAGACGGCAAAGGCAGAGCTCAGCGTGACAACATAGCATGACAACAAAGCGTGACAGCACACCATCACAACCCGCTTACCTTTTTCTTCTTTTTAACTTTACTTTTTGTCGGTACTTCTACGGGAAGTGGCGGTCCAGAGTCCAGAGTTTCCTGAATTCAACAATTTATAATGGTTACCATAAGCGAAATTGGCTATTACTTCCTCTTTAATTGGCTAAAACTTTTCACACCATCCTCTCTGCTCTGTACGTTAGCAATGCAAATATGTTCACGCTATTTGTCTCGACTTAGAACTACGGTGGAGCCACCATTCAGAGGACACCCTCAGAATCAGGACACCTGTTCCCTAATTGGAGATGTCCCATCAAAAGAGGGGACTCATACAAAGATTATATGGACTATTGAGGGGGGGGGGGGGGGGGCAAAGTTTGTATCAGTCTTGCGACTCTGTTTGTCTTCTTAGCTAGTCCAATTCACTATCGGATGGATCAATTTCTCGGATCATGCTTTTCAGAAACCCTTACGTAAGCCGGTAAGGGTCTATGGTATCGATGCGAGAGCAAGTAAAATTAAGGCAATTTTGGAATCTCACAAAACATTACCTGTGCTGGAGTTCCAGTACTCTGAGACACTGCTTCAGTCGCAAAGGAAGAAGGGGGACTTGCACTAGCAGTCTCCAAATCAGAGTAATCCACAAGAGATCGAGCCTGCAGCGCAGGTTTGGTTCGTAAGGTCGTAACTGTTGGTTGTCCACTAACAAATGGCGATGATACCGTTGTGGCTGTTACATTTGGTAGTAAATCGTCCCGGGGAGGTGGGGGTGGGGCCTCTGATGGTTCGGGGGGTGGGGGTGGTGGCGCAGAGGATTCGACTGGTGGAAGAGGAGGAAGATCGTCGGTTCCTGTGGTTAATTGAATCGTAATGTAATGTTAGTGTTATGTACAGGTGAGCCGTGGTTGTAAACGTAGAGAAAAATAGAAAAGGACTCTGCCACTCGTCATTTTAATTGATTTTTAAAAAACCTAGTAATAACCAAAGGCTACGGAGTGCGGGCGACAACGATCGAAGGTCAAAACGCTTTTGCTCAAACGCTGTGCTTTGCGCAAGTGGTCAAAAACGCGCGTAAAAAAGTGTTTTCTTAAGCTCCGCAAAATTCCGCGACTACTCGAGCTCCGCTCGCTCCCCTGCAGGAGAGCCTGCTCAAAGGCAAGTAGTCCCTTAAATTCATTAGAAACAGAAGAGCCAGCGAAAAAAAAAAATCGAGAGCGCGTAAAATCGCAACCTGTGAGAAGAGGAGGGAAGTTGGAATTTATTACAGCAGCCCTTCAATTCTTTAAAAGAGTAAAAACTATTTTTCCTTTCAGATCAGAAAACGTTCAAATAGAAAATAGTTAGAGCTTTAATACTTCAAGAGGAATGAAGTGCACCTCTTATTTAACACACGCACACTCATACACACTGGTCATGTTCACATGTTAATATCTTGTCAACATTTGCCTGTGACAACAATTGGCGATAATAAAACAGCTCTTTGATCTTTTATTGACCCATCAAAGTTTTAATAATAAAAGTACCTGGAGGAGGTGGTGGGGATTCGTCATCTGCTTGTGAATACGACGAAGCAGTAAATGGAATTGCCTCGGAGCCTCCATCCGTTCCAGGAACTGGTGGATTCACAAACGTTTCTAAAACAAGTAAACAAACTGAGCAAAACAAGTCTACCCAAGTATTTTAGCTATCCTCTAAAACTCAACTTCAGATTTCTCTGGTCTCTGGATGAGTCATACATTTTCAGGCATAGCTACATTCAGTACTTGCAGTAAATTAAGCAACTGTAATATTACCTTTTAGAGACAAATGCATTAAAACAATCAAATGATTTCCCCAAGTGGCTCAAGAAATGTCTTTCTTAGGTTTTCTGATATTTCACGAGTTGGTGTTAAAGGTGTTCTCACATACCTGTTTTCACTGATGAAGAGACTACAGGGGCTGTCGCCATGACAACCGGCATCACTGGTGCTTGAACCATCGGCACGTATGCTGACAAGGGGAAAAACAGAAACTTTAAAAAGAACTTCATTATGATAAAACTAGCCTTGTTTCAATCTGTTAACGTTAAAGCATCTGAAAAACCATGCAACCTCCAGTAGCCTGAGGAAACATTTGACGCCACCACAGGAACCAGCGCAAAAATGTCATACTGTAACGCGTCACTTCACAGATCTGGGTACTGCTTCTAATTGGTTGACACGAAATTCCCTCGCAGTACACAAGAATCACGCGCAAAAATGTATGATGTTAATGAAACTCAACTGCTGAAACAAGATGTGTCTCCCTGTTTGAATTTCGATAAATTCCGTGACACGGCTCTTTTAATGGTGTCGTAATATGAGGTACACAATCTAACCTGGATAGCTCCAGACTGGGGCACTCTCCTGTTTGTTTGTTACTGTTATTGGTGTTGCTGCTGGTGGTGCCAGGGGGGTTACTGAAATCTCCCCAGTTGTCACTTCTGAGGGTGCGTCTACATCCATATCGCCACCAAACTCATCCGCGGGATATTCCCATTGCGAGTCACCAGTTACCTTGTTTGTGTAGTAGTAATGCTTGTGTATTCTGTTGAAAGCAAACAAATGAAAAAACCGAAGAATGAGAGTTGATCTCCTGAAAGGACATCTTCTATTAATAAAATAATCATATGACGAGCACTGGTATCGAGCTGAATGTCATCTTTCATTCTAATGTGTCACTTACCAAAGTAAATTTTCTGTTGAGAGAATCAACTCTCCCATTGCTTAAGATTCGCCTGCCTTGATAAGTTACCCAAGTTGGAGAGGTGTCAAAAAAAGATGACTTCGGTTATCAATACAAGTGCTCGAGCTAAGATCTTTGGCAATAATGATCCTTGCATTCTACACTGAATCAAGAATCTATTACCAACACAATAAACAGTACAATAAAAATCTCTTATATTTACCTACATTAGAAGGAGCACAAGGTGTATACATACAGATTCCCACTGACCTGATATTGTCCGACTTTGTTTCTTGACTTGTGCTGTGGGTCTTGCGCTGACAGCCACACGGTTTAAGTCCAGTATCCAGACGTGCCACGGGATTTCGAGGCCACAAGATAGATCACACCACAGACAAACAAACACACAGACAGGCAGGCGCACAGACGGACGGACGGACACACAGAAAGAGGGACAGACAGACAGACAGACACCCAGACAGACAGACAGACAGACAGTCAGACAGAGACCAACAAACAAACAGACCCATGAAAAGGCGGACAGGCAACAGACACACACATGAAGAGATGTATCAACAAACAGACAAACAATCACAAATTGACTCAGCACTGATCCAGAAGTATTTAAGCAAAAACAAAATTACCAATAATTTATGTCTTCATCATTTTAACAGAGATTCAGATTCACCGATGAAAGGTACAATTTTGTCCGTTTATACTTTCTCTCTCCTACTTTTCACAAAGTAACTGGTTTATACGTCAATCAAAACTGAAAACGTTTTGTTGTTAACAGTCAAATACGGTGGCCTCCTATTAAGCAGCCACCTTCCAAATGGCAGCCACTTGTCAGAATCTGGAATCACCGTCAACAGAGAGTCAGCCAAAACCGCTTAAACATTTTTACTCTGAAGGTCAGTGATAAAGTATTCTAACGGGAACGGGTCGTTTCGATACAAAAATTTTGTTCACTTCAATTCACGTATAGATTGCGCGTGAACAAGAAAAACATTTGGGGTGAATATTCTTTGTTTTTTAAGCCAAGTATCGGTACGTGGACCTATTTACACATCAAATGAATAAACTCGTTATCGAAACCACTTTGTATTCTAACTATTTGGTCTGTGGACGAAATCCTACGTTGTGACCATTCAAATGGTACCTCTCTGTCAATACTTTCACAGGGCGCTATTTGTTTTTCAGAATTTAACAAATAAAATTTGGAAACTTTGTCAAATTTTGACTTGGACCTCTTTAGGGAGTGAGACTTTAATAGAGTCTGGTTTTACTTTATACCTTACAACAAAGAACAAACATAATTACTAATGACACGAACACACAGAACACATAAAGGCATCACAACATCACATTACAATGAAAGTGAGCCAAACATAAGTAACAGGAATGATACGCTATTTAACAGGCCACAAGAACAAATAGACACGTCTGAGATCATTTTGCACAAGGTGACAGTAGGACAGTGCATGAACATGAATATTACACTCACATCCATGAAGTTGACTACAGTGACTACAATGTCTTGCAGTGATGGGTACCCCCCTTTGTAGGACTTTAAATTTTATGTAGATGTAGATGTAGTAGTTTCTGATTTGTTAGGTATTTCACAGTAACGCTGAACTTCTTAAAGATGATGGTAAAGGGAAACATTTGCAGAGGATCCATTAGGAGGTCGTTAAGTCGAAAAACAAGTCTCTTCTCTCTGACAACAGTTCATTATGATGGATCCATGCCTGTTGCTCCAAACAGGCAAGATTACCCCCCTGGCAAAACACAAGACTGATACAGTACCTGTCCCAATGGCACGTCCAGCCAGGGGGGGCAGCAGACTCTTCATATTCCTTAAGTTGTTTGTCAGCATCATAGAGCTTGTCGACCAAGTGGCGGCTGTCCAGTGCTCCTTCTCGCCAGTCACTGATTCTTGTCTGCAAACGATAAATTACATACTGTTTAAAAAACGGGAAAGGGGTGTATTATCAGGTTTAAAAACTCGACGAGAAGCTGAGAGTTTTTAAACCTGATAATGCATGACAGTGAGTTTCTTGAAGGGCTTCAAAATCTCTTTTATAGATCAACTCATTCTTGCACTAATATTTAGCTTTGGGGTTATATTGGTATAAAAAATTGGATGTTAAGTTTAGCCGTGTCTTTATCAGATATAAGGACACTCATTAAACATTAATTTCTTTTACTTTTCTTTATGAATTATGGATGAGTTTTTGAACGGACTATAAGAGAGCAAAGCCCAAAACATCAAAATGAAAGGAAAACACATAACTGTTGACTAGAATCTTAAGTTTTTGAATAAGCCCCAGGAGTGATCAGCATCAAATTTCTCCTTGTAATAGCAATGCTTTGTAAAACAGAGCGTTCATGAGAATTACAGACATGATCACACAAAATGAAGTTGTTTGATATTTTATCAACTTCTCCCCACTACTTCTGTAGGAAATGAATAGGGGAAACAAATGAGGATTCAAAATTTGATCTTAGGGTTAAAAGGGTTAAGGTGCTTTGGTTTTAGGTATGCTAATGAATGTCCCTTAGGGCACATGCCATTGCCTAATTTCAAACCAAGGGCTGCTGGGTACGAGTCTGATTATTATGGGGTTAACAACAAGAAACCTACAGAATCAGAAAGAGCTGAAAGAGGAAACCAAGAATTACCAATTCCTTGAGTTTGGTGTTGATCGGGGCCATATTGAATGAGATACAGCCAATCAAAAACCCCAAAATTCGCTAAGAAATGCATACATGTCTGGACAGCGTGCCCGGCAATCCATACATCTCTTTCTCAATATTGGCCCAATTAACCCTTTAAGTTCCAGTAGTGACCAAGATCATTTTTCTCCTAACAATATCCATACATTGTCAACAGATAAGTTATGAGAATTAATAAAATGATCACCCAACTAAAAATGCCTTAATCTTTTATCAAATTCTCTCAACTCATTCTTAAAGAAAATGTATGGAGATCAGTTTGGAGAATTTGTATGTGGATACTGGGGCTTAAAGGGTTAACAAAAAACTTGAGATTTTGCAAAACTCAATGTGCTCTTTCTAACTATGTGGGTCTCATATTGTTTATCCCATAATACACAGACTTGTAGCCAGCCCTCCTTGGTTTGCAATTAGGCCATTAGTAAGCAAGATCAGTCCAATCATACAGAGAATTCCACTGTTCATCGGAATGATCCAGGTTACCAGCAAAAACACTAAATGCCTGTTTCATTTTCAAAATGCCAAGCCTGGTTGTGACTTTAGGAAGCATCCTTAGATTAATACACCAAGGAAAATAAATTGGAACCAAGGATAAAGATGAAATACAACAGAGACATGTCATGTAATGAAGTTCTGTCTTCTACATCCAGGGACAATAGTCCAGTTTCAGAGTCTTCATGGCTACTGAATAAAAGCACTGAAGACTCATTTATACAGGGTTAGCCTCTACCAAAAGTAAAATATTCACAAATACTGGCAAGAAGATGCCTGAATTTCAGCTTAAGACAATAGACAAAGTTGTACATAGGTCTTCTTCTGACTGGAATTTGTGAATATAGTTACCTTAGGTAGAGGCTAACCCTGTATAAATGAGTGCTTCAGTGCTTCTATTCAGTGGCCACAACAAATTGATTTGAATCTGGACTATTTTATATCTTAGGTGTAGGCTCGATTACCAGTCACTGATCGGGAAAATGAGCCCGCACTCATTCCCCCGTCTCTCTTCAGGGAGGATCAAAGACTGGACCCAGGAGATCAAGCTTACCTTAGGTGTAACTATGGTGTATTGAATTAAACCCCTTCATTGTTGCATTCAAATATTACTTTCTTTTTATGTATGACACAAAATGAATTTTCACAATTATTTGGCATCCTGACCTTTTAACAATCAGTTCACTAGCATTTAGAGATTGTTTGAAATATACCGGTATATGTGAAGTGTAAAAACTATCATTTTGTTGAGTACTGAGAAGGGAAGAATCATTCCAAACTTCTCTTGTGGTGCCTTTCTCACAAAACTACTTATTCTACAAATTTACCTCCATTTCAATGAGAAGTATCTTCAAGTTTGATACACCCTTTCGTGAGACTTCTAGAAAATCCAACTTGTTGGTCAGGACTGAAGTCAGGTCCAAGATTTGCCGCTGTGAATGAAATAAATAATTTAGCATTTTGAACCATAAAAGATCAGCATACAACGTTCCCACTGCTCTATGCAGAGTCCTCATAGTCTTAAAAGGACTGTGTCACAGCAGTTTAGTAGGTTGTTTTTAGTTTGCAAGCTACTTACTATGAAAGATAACTTTGGCAAGGAATTTTCTCCAAATAATACCGATACAAATTTCCCAGACCACGACCAATCAAATAAAAGCTTCTTTAGGAGAACTTTCACATGGTTCAGTTGGTTTCATTTCTATTTACAGAATCAAATTTCAAGTCTGCTCCTAGCATTAGGGGCTGGTCGTTTATTACATGGGACCAGCCATTTTCCTGCTGGGTCATTTTCAAAGTTTTGGTTGGTTTAACAAACCAGTAACAAGCGTAAATTGAAATTAAATGTAACAACTGTAAATAGTAAACACCAATCATATAAACACGACTGTTGAGATAAAGTTTGTGAGGAACTTTGGCATGATTCGTAGCTATAATTTTTGTCTTTTCCACAGCAATTGGGTGGGGGGTCTGTTTCACTATAAAGTTATTTAAAATTTAAGGGGGGTCATATCTAAAAAGCTACGATGAATTGGGGGTTGGTTTGAAAATCTCCTTATTTTTAAGCTTTCTCAAAATAGCCAGCAATCTCTCACAGGTAATACATGACTAGCCCATTAGGAGATGAACAGTTAGGCTTAAGGCTTTTAAAATGCACTGTGATGTTGCTACATGTATCTTACCCTGTAGTCATCCTCCTTTGCATCATACTTCGGTTTCGTCTCCTCTGTAGACAACAACCAAGAGATTTGAAATCAAGGAAAATTACAGAAGTATTGGGAGAGATGGGCAGGGTCCAAGGAAACAACCTGGCCCCTTTAATTCAAAGTAAGTTAGGCTGCTCTGAGATCACGATTTCCTGGGTGTACTACTGAGTCTTCAAACCTAGTGGAAGTATTTTATTACTATTATTATCATCATCATCATCATCATTATTATTATTATTATTATTATTATTATTATTATTATTATTATTATTATTATTATTATTATTATTATTATTATTATTATTATTATTATTGGGCTACCCGTGAGGGCAAAGCCCAATCGAGAAATGAGCAGCCTTTCCTGTGCAGCAAAAAGACAATAGAAATCAAACATTTCCCTGTCTCTCCTCCCCTGTGTAGAGGATTGAGGAAGAGAAATTTTCCTGAACACCAAACAGCAAATTACTCTTAAGTTTAATGATTAGGGCTAGGAAACTGAGCAAATTGTATCCCATTTAGAATCCTTACACAAGCAACGTGAAACTTCAGAGTCCTTTATACTGGTGTTTGGCATTGTGAAATACTCTTGACGTATCAAAGATTTGCCAGTGATCAAAATCAAATACAAAAAAAAATTTTTAGCTTTAGCTCTCCGGTCTTAGCAAACAATTTCTTCCTTCAAGGCCTTAGGAAGAAGACACACAGAAACTGTTCAAGGACAAAATAGTGTTTTTATTTTATTTTATTTTTTAACATTTTCCTCTTCTGACATGACTGAACAACCGTTTTAGCAGAAAGCCAATCAAGCGTGCAGCATGCATTCATGCAAATATTTTTAGGGCCATTTCACATTTATGTCATGGTTGTGAAGACATTTTATGAACTTGAATAACGTAACTTACTTTATCCAAGATTTGGAAAATATGGGCAAGAAGAGGATTGAATTTCAATACACAAAAGTTGGCAGACTGAAAAAGGAATCTGCAGTTTATAAGTCTCAGTCTGGACCGACAGCCCTGCGTTCTTTTATCACGTTTTTTAACAAACAAACTGTTATGTGTCTTAACAAATGTCATGTCATGGAAGCACGAGAATGTGTGGCTCAAACCGTCATGAGCTGAACCTAATTCGAATTAAGGCCAACCCAAACTATTTAGACCAGCTGAATTGATTCAGCCGCCGATCTTAATTGCAGCTGACTGAAATACAAAAGGCGAAAAACGCTCATTTTGGTCAAACTGCTTGTAAATACGTTATAATGATTTACACATTAGGTTCAGCACCTGAAAAGTTCAGTGTTTGAATCAAAACTGTTCTAAAGTTATACTAATGTTGAAATTCCCAGCAGGTTAGGCAGAAAGAATGGCTGAGCCATTGCAAATTGAAATAGACATTCCAAATGATTCAAAGGCCAAACTTTTCATGTACCTAATTCAACGTATTGGGTTCGGCTCATGAAAAGTTCGGCGTCTGAACCGGGTCTAAAATAAAATAATATTACTACATTTCTTAGCTGTCATTGCACAGCTGCGATATGAAACTTCCAAATTTCACACTCCCGTTTTATGAAGTAGGTGAACCCAACCCACAAATTCTCTTTTCCTTTTTCTAAATAAAGATGCATTCCTTTCGGATTCAACCCCAGAAAATTTTGCCGACATATGACAAATTAAATGAAACTGTATAAGATTGATGAAGTTTGAAACAGTGCAAATTCACTTTTTTTAAGTGACGTTTTTAGTTTGTTGTCATCCGGAAATTTTACTACCATGGCAATGCAACTAAATGGCCTCTCCTCTCTATTGCCATAATAAATAAACTCAGGCTGTGCTGAAAACATCACTTCCAGGGTGTATTACAAATCTACAAACCTATTGGTGACTTTTCTTTTTTCTCACTCTCAGCTGAAGTTTTCAAGTGTTTAAACACTTCAGGTGGCAGAAGGGGTTTGCCTTCTTCTGAATCCTTGTCTTTCTCCTTTTCCTTTTCCTCTTCATCAGATACATCCATGCTTTGCGCATCAAAAGTATCTTGTTTTCCTTTCTCGTAGGTGTCTGATCATAACAAATCAGTTCAAAAACAAACGTCAAATATCCATTATCAAAGTAATGCCCTATAATATATATTTTCTTATGTTCTACTATAAACTATGCCATAACAACACAATAAACAAAAAGACTAGACTAGAAGTAAGTTGCCCCAGATACCAAAAGCAGCTATAGCCAGGCCTTCTTATAAGGTGCACAAAAAAACATACATTATGCCGGGAAAAACGGTCCATTATGCAACAAATTATGCAATTTCTACACAGAGTTCCTTTTGGAATACTGTTATTTTACTCACATCAACGTTAAAAATATCAGAAACTCTGCATGATGTTTCCAAAGTTTGTTATTTTGTCTAGATAATGCTTGGCCCATTTATGACGACATCTCTTGCAAATTATGCAATTGGTTGCGATTTGAGATCAATAAGGGCAAAATTGCACCTCTGGATTGCATAAGACACCCTTTATACCTAACTACAAAGCCTCAAAATATTTTCCCCAGAAATCACAAGAGATGTGAACTCCCAAAGGTGGCACAGCAAGGGGGTTTCTTTAAGTTTTTATGTAGGTGTAGGCATTTACATAGTAGCTGCTTTAAAAGGGGGCAAACATCAGATTCTTAGCCACATTATTTTCACATAAATATTAAAAACTAGCCAGCAAAACTTGTAAAGAAGGGCCTAAATATTGTCAGCTGCTAGCTCTTAACCTAAGAGAGAACAAAAACCACTAGAATTTACCATAACCACCAATAAAAGCTCAAAGCAAAACCACAAGGATCTGTGAGCCAACAAAAACTTTGAAAGACCCCATTTTTAGTCTCTTGACCATCAAGATATTTAAAGGTTCACAAAACAAACATGCTTTTGACAAATCAGTTTTTTTCTCTTGGACTATTTCTTTTTCTTTGTACTCAAAGGCTACAAAAAAGAGAGGCTACAGTGTAGTCATTGTCTATGGTAAACATTATCAAATGAATGGAAACTGGGGGTAAAGATGTACTCTGTATAGACCATTTAAGCTTGTATGACTTTTCCTAATTCAGACCATGTGATGTTGTCCAGGGAATTTACCTTTTGTCTTTTCATAAAATAATTATGCATACATTATTTTTATGTATGTAAATGCACATGCCATAGGACAACATTTGAAAGAAACAGTTCTCTGGAGTACCATCATCTGGTTTGAAAAAGGAAAACAAAACATACAGGAGGAAGGATAATCAGGGCCCCGAACTGTCAATTACAGCACTGTTTCCTTGACAACTGACCTTCCAGAAGCTGAGCAGCAAAGTCATCATCAGAATCTTCCTCCACTTCTTCAAGTTTCTGTTTTTTGGCTGGGACCTCCTCGTCATCAGCAGACTTGTCCAATTTTCGGACAACAATCTCTGCTTTATCTGAAGACTCATCATCTACATTTTGATCCTTCCACGAATCCACAATCTCAAAGCCATCTAGGTCATTATCACTGTTGTTGCTGTTTGAGTCAGCTTCTTTGTTATCATCCTGGGGAAGTTCTTCCTCAAGCTTTTCCTCATTATCTACTTCTGAGAAAAAATGTAGATCAAAGAGCGTTTTTTCAGTGAAACTTCAGTTCACACACACAATGCCCTCCTTTAGCAACCCAATGCAAAATAAAAAGTTTAGTAAACATCTTTCATGGTAATACTGAGCTTACCCTTGGTACTATTTATAGCTATGTTGGTTATAATGGGGCTGAGCACAAAATTCAAACAAATAGTCCAAATGAAACTTTAAAAGGTCAAGAATCACAACTGGCAGGAGAGCAACCAACTGGCTATTTACAGGCATTGCCGAGGATTTGAACTTCAGGTTTGCAAGACACAGCACCAGGTAGTGAGTGAGGGCATTCCTTGAACAAGGGGCTTCCAGAATGCAAGTCCAGTCAACTGACCACTCAACACGTTGCCTCCTTGCCCAGAACACATAATAAACTGGTTTTGTACAGGAACATCAAGGCCATACATGCAGGTAAACCTGTCTGCTTTCAAGCTTTTAAGTGTCCATTAAGGGAGCTTTGAAGTAATTAATTAGACAAGTCCACCCACCTATAAGAATTTTGACAAGAGATTCTATCTGAAGCTACATGTAGCCTAGCTATTTTCTGACACTATCTGGCCAAAAAGGAGCAAAACCACCTAACATATTGTTTACAAGTCAAGCACAACACTAGCATTCGTTAATGATGCTAAGTAACAGCTTTTGAAGTTCAACCTTCTCTCCTTCATGGTCCTTTCTGTTTTGGTGCCCCTTCTGTTTTCTTTTGCTGGACAATAAGTACTAGGCTAGGCAAACAGCCAACCTTTTGGTGTGAGAGTGTAAATGAATTTATCATGTCTGTAATCACCTTTAGGTATATCATTATCTTCTTCTTCTTGGTAACACTGTTCTTCTTGATCACCATCATAACTGGGAATGCCAACTGCTGTGCTGTCATCCACACTCTGTGTATCAGCAGCAACAGATAACTGCTCTGGGGGGTGCCACTGCACCTCATTTGTTTCCACATTCCAGTAATAATAGCAGTTTGTATTTTCGTCAAGGCAGGCCTGCCATGGGTACATGTCACCTGAGAAAAATGACAACAAATGGGCCATGTAAGGTTTATGCAGCACAGAAATCGATCCTAAATTTAAATAACAAGGACAGCAACAACACAACACAGCAGCCAAGGTACCGGTAGTTCACATTCCTTCTACACTAAATTCATTTTTGAATAAGGCTGATTGTTACGTCCAATGGTGGAACTGACTTTTTGATATCAAAGAGCATGTCTAAGGACACATAGGTAAGGTTATTTTCTTCCAGTCTGTTCTGGTTGTCTTTTCACATTACACTTTGTCAGGAAAGTTGACACCAAGAAAAAAAAAACAAAACATTTCTTCTAAACGGCAAAATCACAGCTTTGTGATAAACAAATATGCCTCTTGAGCTTTCTATATTTAAGGTACAAAATAACAAGTTTGGACCTATGTTGGCATGCCATTTTTTGACGGGTATACATAGATTTCTATAAATATATTTTTACTTGGTTCTTGCCTTTACTAGCATTGGGCGATATTTATTACATGCTGCTGCACAAGTAGTCTGGCAGACAAGTAGTCTGGCAGACAAATATCCTTAATTTTTAGCATATCAGCCATGAATTTATTACTTAAGTGGTAGCTGGTGTCAAAAACAAGAATCTTCATCATCGCTTTTTGGCGAACACTTTTAAATTCTCAAGAAATATCAAGAAAAGTTTCCATATTCTACCTGTACCTTCATTCCCAGCATAACCTGAGCCACCTTCTTCATATGCCTCTGAAGCTGGATGATCACCTTCTGTAGTGGAGCTCACTGCCTCTTCTGATTGTCTGTTGACAGTGACATCAGTTCCTGCACTTGTAGTGTCTGCATCCATTGATGCGATTTCCTGTGGCAAAGAAATTCATTGCAGCAACTGTGATAAATGCGTGTAACCCAGTAAATTCAAAACCTGTAGCTTTGAGAAAACAAGCCATAATAGTGAGGCCCAAGGTCAGACGAGACCTCAGAGCTGACAGAAGACATGACGGAGCTTAAAGGAGCCATGTCCCAAGAGAATGTGCACTGTGGTTATGAAATAACTTACTTAATCTGTCAAAATTCTTCACTTGCAACATTAATTTCTCCATCATGCACAGAGCAACAAAATTCACAGCATCCTACTCAGGGTGCCAAAAAAGGGAAAACTATTATCGACAATCATGAAAAATTTAAACATGTTCAAGGTGCATGTTAGTTGATGATAGTTAATGTTACTTGATGATAGCTGATGATTGCTGAGTGCAAAAAGGTCATAAAAGTTGAAACTATCATTGATTATAGTGCACCCCCAATTTAGAACAAAGTTTTCACCTTATAAGGTGCTTTTACAGTAATTTTGATTTGATTTACAAAACGTCTTCAGATATCAGTTACTTACATTAAAGAAGTCAGCTAGTTTGGCATCAATTTCTGAATGTGCTCCTGCTGATGATGAAGCACTGACGACGGCTGCTGGTTCTTCCTCCGCATTTCTAGCACCATTCTGACCTTCTGTAACTCCAGAGTGCTCTTCATCTTCTGCAAGTACAAAGAGAAGGGAAACTTTTTCCACCAATTTTTGCAGGGAGTTTTCATGTTTTTCCCATCTCTTCCAGCAACAACTGTTCATAACTATTATTAAATAAAAATAATTATATTAAAGGTTTCTAGCTAGTCAATACTCTTACCTGTACCAATATACTATTTCCATTCAGAGTGATTGGTCTCCCTAAATTTTTTTCCAACAGTACAACCTTGAGTTTATTAATAGGGAACTTAAGGGACAGTCTATTAGAAAAGTTATGTGGGGGAGGGGAATTTTCAAGCCGCAGGAATTTTTTTTCGTTATCAAAGTCCTTGTATGAATTTTTTTTTAGGCCATAGCATGAATATTTTTTGGGATTAATTGGCATGCATGAATTTTTTTTCATTTAATTCTTCCTTGCGTGAATATTTTTTGTACTTCGTACTAGTTGTGACATGTGGGAATTTGCTTCAACCAATTAGAAGCACTACCCAGATCTGGGTAGTCATGCATGTGTCATCAGTATGGAATTTCTGCAGACATTCCCTAAATGTCATTTTGAGGGGAAGCTAGTCGTGGCATCATGAAATGTCAGCTGTTTTCTGAAAATTATTTTACTGGAATTTATCTTTATTATGCTTTTTTACCTTCATCATCACTGTGATCACCATATGAACCAAGTAAACCAATACCTAAAGATAAACAACATCCAATATAAAATACTATGGAACAATACATGACTGTGCTTTGTTATAATAATAAATTATGTTGAAGATATTGTTTGAAAATACTCTAGTCTTCAGTGGGACTATTTTTATTTGGATATTATTATAATAACTTTATATCAGCACATTAATCAACTTTCAGTCGTCAATGAAATGGTTATGAGTTAAGTGTGGTTGCTTGGAATAATATCATAAAGTTGTATCCAACAATCCAGGCAACCAGAAAAAACTACTAAATGGCCCGGTTTTGACTAGCAAGAACAGGCATGTAGATAATAGCTGGGAGCAGGGGAAAATACCAGGCTCTCAACATATTTTTTCCAGTTGATAAAAATTGCAGTCTTTAAAAAGGCAACTGTTTTCCTCTCATATTACCCACCCATCAAATGCCATTTTCCGTCTGTTGTAAATTTAAGCTACATCCCTGAAGAAGTTAAAAATAAATGGGGACTACTCATCAGTACAATGAAAGAGGGTACAACTACATTCCATCTCTGTACCTGTGATGCTATTAGGATTGATTGCTCTTCTTATTCCACTAGGAGCAGGACCTGGAAAATAATTGTTGTTTAAGTAACCACTTTGATCAAGGCACATAGCTTAAGAAAAATGTACATTGTAACTACAGTATGTGGAAATGGATTCAACTGCAACTCTTCAAGAAACTCATTTGGCTTTAATTGTATCAAATAATTTTAGTTTGAGTTTTCAGTGTTCTGACCAGACAGTGGCATTAATTGCAGCATTGCTGCACTTTTTGGGAAACTGCTGCACTACATTAGCCCAAGGGGTCACAAGGGTGCAAAGAAGGAAAAAAACCTATTACAAAACATAGGTAACAAACGTACATTTCCTTAATAATTGGTTATGGCATCTTAAGAAAACACCCAATCAGTTGAGTTTAAAACTGCATCTAAAAATTGTGACCCACTTTTC
The DNA here is from genome assembly GCF_958299795.1 of Porites lutea. NCBI lineage: Eukaryota > Metazoa > Cnidaria > Anthozoa > Scleractinia > Poritidae > Porites > Porites lutea. Next base: position 8,303,333 of record NC_133206.1, read on the forward strand.
TCCCTCATGATAGCTTATGAGTGCAAGTGTAGCAAATCCTGGTAAGAACACTGCGTTGTAAATAAATTAGCCAAAACAGTTCATTATTATAGTTGACAGTTTTGATGCCAGTCAGTCATCTTAACCATGGCTGACAAGGAACAAAACTGTCAACTATACCTGTTTTTCTGCCCTTTTACCTAGCCTGTGAAGAAAAACCATTAACATGACATACATGAACATACAAATACAGCAGATGCACAGCATGTCACATACCTTCCCCGGCTTCTCGTCTGGAAACCCTGTCTATCTGAAGAACGGTTCTTCTGCGAGAAGCTTGAGCCACAAGCTGTTTATCCTTAGCTCGTCGACCCATGATTCTTGGCATTGAAGTGTAACTTTTTAAACCTCCATTTTAATCTGCATACATTCGTAAACATATAACAGTAATTTTGCGTGCCCTTTAGCATACATGTACAAAAAGCATTATTGATACTGAAAGGCACTTTTTCAATATGAGTTCCACATTTTTGGGTCAAGGCTAAGTTCAATTGTCTCACACAACAAACCCTAAAAAGACTGCATCAAGCAATCCTTTCAAAGAAAAAGAAGCATCTTATGTTTGGTGATTTTTGGACAACACAAGACCAGAATTTGAAGATATGTAGGTTAGTTTTTATACTTACCTGAAATGTTGTAATGTACCAGTCAATTCCAAAACTGCCCACACACCCTAGACTGGCGACTAACTTTGACAACTCAGCCATCTACTTCAAAACTTTCTGACAACCCTGCTGGTGGGTGAGGGATTTAAAATGCTTTTCGAACAACTAGCCAGTTGGGCATTTGACCATCTAAACTGCCAACATACCAGGGAATTTGACCTCAATTTTTCTTAAAAGTCAAATGCCCGGGAGTTTGCCCGGATTGACTGGCACGTAAACATGCATTTGTAAACAGGTTAAAAATTGCTGACGCAAGTATATTTCTATTTCGTTTTGTTAATTTTTCGTCTTAAATATTGTAACAAGAAGCTGTGATATGCTGTTTGTTCGAGATCATCCATCCATCGCATCAGAATCTGAATGATTCACATAATCAACAACGTGGAAGTTTCCGGTTCGATCGAAATTTAAACACAGATGCCGATGGTCCCCTATAAATCTACTTGTACCACACTACACAGCATCAGATTGAAGTCGATATAGAGAAGTCATGTTGGGCCAACTTACCTTTCACTTGGTAATAATCTATAAGAAGCCAAATATCACCTTGTCATGATATGCATACCTGCTCCACAACATGGCGGACTTTGAAATGAAACGAAAAGACGGGCTCATGAGTTAGTCAGCGGCAAAGGTATTCAATTAGATACGTCATATATGGTATTCAATTAACCTCTAGTGTTTTCAGTGTAATGGCGGCCGGTGCATTCCTGGTTCGGACAGGTAAGAATTTATAGCATTTTCTCCGTAGTTGTTTATTGTGTGGATCCTCTACCGCTGGATTATATCCGAAAGACATCTCTCTATCTCTGATATTTGACTTTCTCTGAATTTTTCTAAAAAATTTTGATCTCAAGCATTCATTTACTTTCTTCCCCATTGCTTGGTTACTGATTGTCGATAGTTTGTTTACGTCAATTTCATATTCGTGTTTTTGCGTTGATAAACCAACGCCAGACTCTTTCAAAACAAGTAACATTCCTTCGTTTCCTTTTAACTGTGCCTGCAAATCGCGCTGTTTACGAGGGGCTTTCATACGTTGCTTTTAAGCAACGTTTTGTGTACAACCAAATGTAAAATAAACTTAAGCTCTATGAACTAAGGGCAAGGTTATCTAACATGGCACGCAATGGCAAGAAAATTTCTTATCGCTCGAAAGAATAACTTACAATACAAAATAGAACTCTTTTGTGCTACAGTGCTATTGTTGACAAAAATAATTTGATAATAAAATAATTTAATTATGAAAAAGGTGGGCTATATGAAAAATTGGTTAATTAGGTAATTATTATATTATATAATTATTATATAATATAATAATTACCTAATTAACCAATTTTTCATATAGCCCACCTTTTTCATATTGCGCACCTTTGAGCACCAACTTTAGTTTATCTTGTGTTTCTTCATTTCAATTCCACCCTAATTCACCTATATTGCCTTTGCTAATTGATGAAATTTCCCCAAGGTTGTTGATCAAAACTTTTAAGGGAACAGATTTTGATGGCTATTTCTTATATCTACTGTTACAGTTTTCATGCAATCCACAAAACTTCAACGCTTGCCCCTGGCATCACCTAGAAAAACTCCTGTACAGAAAACTGCAAGCAGCAGCCCTCACCGCACAATCAGCCCCGTTAAACGTCCGACCAGGAAAAAGACAAACAGCTTATCACCAAGCCACTCAGATACTGGTTTAGTTTCATCATTTAGAAAGCTTTCAATCGGTTCCAGTCCTCATCCACCATCACGTTCAAAAAGCACTTCTCCTAGGAAGCTTAAGTCAAACTATGTGCGAAAGATTAGCACTGCTGCTGTGAATTCAGTGGAGGATATTGTGAATCTCATCAAAGGAGACAAATGTAAGAATATCATTGTCATGGCTGGTGCTGGCATCAGTACTCCCAGTGGAATTCCTGACTTCAGGTAATTGAGGTCATGTTCTATGTCAAGTTCCTCACCATGGAACAGTTAAACATTTTAACCTTTTCACCTTTAGTTACAGTGCAACTACTCGAACTGGGGCACCTGGGAGAAGATTATCCAATCACAACATTTTTTGAAAACAAAAGATTCTTCTTTTTTTTCACAAACGGACCAATAAATTTCAAGGTTCAACCATGCAACCGTTGAAAACTATATAACTATTTGAACTTAGGAAACAGCCCTAAAATTCATGAAAGTTATTGGTCTGTTTGCAAAAAAAACTTGAAAACCTTTTTTTTTTTCAAAAACTGTTGTGATTGGATAATCTTCTTCCAAGTGCCCTTGTTTGGTTTAACCAAGAATAATATTAGGTAAACTCAATTTCAACAATATTACCCAAAATCCTGTCCCTTTTGCAATTGAAGAAACTTCCTTGAGATGAAAAATTATTTCGGACTCCAAAAAAGTCCTTGATCCCCCAGCCCCCACCCTTATCCTGCCCAAGTTATTCCAACATTCGATAGTGTTGCTAGCCAGTGGATGAGTATCAGGGCAACCATGCAATTCCATTATCCTGTGGATAGGTATTTATCTGGCAGATAGTGTTATCCACCTTTTAAACAACTGGGGCCTGGAGGATACTCAATATTATACACCTTGGTTATCTGAGTAGGCTTGCAGCCGAATAGCAGAAAATGTAGTGATACCATCAGGCTGACTGCCAACCATGATTGCTGGAGTGCTTTGGCTGCCTCTTGAGTTTCCAGATGTTAGATCCCCTAAGCTAACTGCAAACATGTGTTCTTCTTTTCATTTTTTCCCTTTTATGCATGCAGGACACCAGGGACTGGACTTTATGATAACTTACAGAAGTACAAAATCCCAGAGCCAACAGCCATCTTTGACTTAGATTACTTCTGGTATGACCCAAGGCCATTCTTCTGTCTAGCAAAAAGTTTGTATCCTGGGAATTACCAGCCAAACTATGTGCACTACTTTATAAAGATGCTTCATGACAAAGGATTGCTTCTGAGAATGTACACACAGAACATTGATGGACTGGAAAGATGTAAGCCTGCATGATTATGCAAATTGTACCCTAGTTCAAAGTAATGTGGGTCAATTTTTTGTTTCCACTGCTGTGCATGTTTTGCTTTGTAAGAGTATCACATTTCGTGTACCAAAACATTGGGACTGAAACTCAGTATTTCTAATAGCTGTGCAAAATCCTGCTGCTCAGGGCCTAATGTTATATCCCTTTGAAACCAACTTAAATGGTATGAAAAAAAACCCAGTCTGTGGAACATTACATTGGTAAGAAAAAACAATGGGAAAGGAACATTCTTGTTCCCAGAGCTTCGATCCTTCTGACCAGCCCTATGGATTGAGAGAGCTCTTGCTGCAGGCTGAGGATAATGGGCAAGCGGAGTTTGTACATTCACAAATTTATGAGGCTCTGCAGAAAATCAGAAGTACTGTGATTTGCAGCTTCCAGCTATGGTCCCACCTAGAGCTCTTGATCCATTGCACTGGCCAAAAGGATGAGAATAAGAAAAAGAGAACAGGAAAAATTGATATGAGAGTGGGAGAAAAAGTTGTTATTTTTGCAAAAATATGAGGTATATGGTATACACAGAACTTAACTCATAATCATTTACATGTACATCGCAACAAGCATATTGTAAATTACATGGAGGTAGGAGCAAAAAAAATTGCAAGTCTCTGAAACTGGAAAATTAGCATGTGTAGAACTACAGTCAGCTGTGGTTCAGTCAGAGTATAGGTAGTTGACATTGGCTCTAAAAAGCCATCAAGGTCAGAATGTTTCAGTTGTTCCTGTAAACGTTCTTCAATATTTTAGTTTGTCAATACATGTACTTTACAGCTTAGCAACCATTATTCATCCCATCATTAACAGTTTTTAAAGCCTGGGGTCAATAAAATGTGACGAGATTCGTTACACTTAGCCTCCCCGCAGACGTCGTTTGGGGTTCGTTTGTCACGCATTCAACAAACAAACCCCAAAGGACGTCTCCGAGGAGGCTACGTTACACTTAGTGTAACTTACAAGTTTAGCCATTGTTGTAGAGTCTGAAAACAACAGCTGTAAGGAAATTGAAGGGAACCAAGCTAAGTGGTCTGAACCTGAAAATCGAGGGTGCTCAGAATATTTGTTTGAAAAAAAAACACAAAGATTTTCTAGTTGCCCAAGAGCAAGGGTTGGGTGCCAGTGGCCACCGGGCTCGGCTAGACTTATAGTAATTTGTTTTCTTTGGTTCACCAATTTAGTGGCTGATATACCAGCAACAAAGCTAGTGGAAGCTCATGGTACATTCTCAACAGCCTCATGCATACGATGCCATAAGAACTATGATGGAGAGCAAATAAAGGTGAGATTTGTACCAGATGAAGGATGATGCTGCCAATCCTCCTACCTGACTGAAATATTAGTAACATGTTTTGATGACAATATTTTAAAAGACCATATATATATGGTAGTCCTTGTGATTATGATTTTTTCAACCTAACCCAATCAACATTGTTTGAAAACATATACCGACAGTCATGTAGTTCTAATTCATTATGAGAGGAAACTTAGGCACCAGTGGACTTAAAAAAGAATCCCATTCAGTGTCAAAAGGCAGGGTGCAAAGAAAGTCAGTTTTACAGCCTGCTATTCTGGCAAGCTGTAGCTAGAATGTACTAGCCTGCAAGTCATTTCAACTAGCCCCAAAACCCATTTTGATTGGCAGGATTGATTACAATCCTTCTGTAATTTGAATTTCCCCAAAAAGCAGCACTTGCCCATTGGGCAAGTTAAGAACAAAAATCGCCAGCCTAATGGCAAAATCCACTAGCCCCGGGCTATCAGACACGACTTTCTTTGCACACTGAAAGGCTACTACTTGAGGGCACTTTACAGTACATATATAGTAAAAATTACTTCAGTTAAAATGAAGTAATTTTTACTTTACATAGCCATTTCTACTTTTACTACTTTTTTAAAGTCTCTGGTACAGCCTATACAATTAGGTTACTTTTAATTAACTTTGTAATTAACCTTATCCTTGATGTGTGAAGGGCAGGTTTGCACACAGAGATCAGTTTCAATACTTTTATTGTTCTTGTGTTTTCTGCGAAACTTTTTCCTAGTGTCTTTTCACTTAGAGACAGGTTAAGATTCACCTTTTAAACCATTGAACTTCTTAATAGAAATTCTTTATTTAATTTTTAATTTTTTATTTTGTTATTATATTATATGAGTATTGTGAAAGCACCATGAACTGTTAGGATACAATGCATTATATAATTCCTTACTTATAATGATGATGATGATGATGTAAGATAATTATTATCATTTAAAGAGACAGATGTTTTATTGATTTTTACACAGAAAACAATCATGAATGGAGACATTCCCAGATGTTCCAACCCAAGATGCACAGTGAGTCGTTGGTCTGTCTATTAAAAAAGAGACTCGTCTTTGAAAGTTACAGTATTCATCATTGGGTTTTGTACATTTTCATAACTGTATAAAAACTCTAGGACTGAGACCTTAACATTATTTTTAGTGCTTATTAAAATAATGCCTTGTTTCTCCCACTGGTGCTGTAAGAGTATTACAGGGTAAATTCCAACAAATTATTTTGCCTAATATAAGGGGCAGTGACCGTGCTGCAACATAAAAATAATGAACTTGGAAAGAACAAAAGACAGCCTTGATTTTTTTTTTTAATATTATTTCTAACAGTGATGTTAAGTATTGACATTGAAACAATCACACAGAGGCACAGAGTCAAACACTTTTGAGAAATCTGAAAATGTAACATCAGTGGGTCTTGATTTATTTCTTGATAAAGCCTTGTGAATGTCTTACAAGAAAGTCCTTCTCACAGTACCACACTATTACAGACACTAGTCCCAAGATGTTCCTAATAACAGGAGTAGCCCATGTTATTCTAACATGACTCTGAGGCTTTCTGGTCATTTTTCTATATTTGGTTTGACTTCTTTGCACGCAAGTCTCTTCTGAGAATTGCACGACAACATAGTCGTGAAAAACTTGCAATTTTGTCGCTTAAGTGTTGGAGTCAGGGTAGCATTTTAATTTATCAAACATGGACTATTGACAGTAATGAGGTTAAAGTGTATTTTTTTTTTCTGTAGGGTGTTATCAAGCCAGACATCGTCTTCTTTGGAGAAGACTTGCCCAAGCGGTTTTACTCATATATTGTAGATTTTCCAAAATGTGACCTTCTTCTTATCATGGGAACTTCACTGGAGGTGAGGCAGTATTAACATTTTACCAGAGTCCATACTTACCCAGCCAGAGCGAGCAACTTCTATGTACTTGTGTCACCTTTCACTGACCAGTTTATGTTTAGAACGATTTTGGTGCAAATTTAGAATATCATAAAGAGCCATGTGATTATGGGCTCTTGATATTGTTTAATTCCCACAGACCATAGCCTGCATCGCAGACACTCTAAACCTTCTAGGTCCATACACATGGTTTAGACAATGCCTGGGCGGGCTGTAACACAGGCTACACAAACCAGTCCACAAATTAAAAAAACCTACAAACCTGAAAATGGTATTTTTGACCTTTAAATGACATTTAGTTTTCCATGTTTGATATCTTACACTTCCAATGAGCTTATATGGAGCAGAGCCTCTATTTCCACCAGAAAATGTGCTTTTCACGGTGGAACCTCATACAACAAACCTCTTATGTAACAAAGTCCTCAATATAACAAATGATTTTCTTTACCGCAGTAATAGTAAAATATATGGATTACAAAACCTCGTTTTAGGGGACAAATTTTGTCAGTCCCTTGGCCCTTTGTTTTATCGAGGTTCTACTGCAAAAAGAAGGCATTCTTTGAAAACGCCCTGACATAGGCCTAGTATGGAAGTTTCTCCCTCTGGGATATTGGCTCAGGGCATTTTAGCTTTCTTGGGTAAAATTTTCCTTGTTCTGAAAACAAGGAGAAGGAAAATTAACAAGCACTGTAAAAGCGGAAAATAACAGTTGGTCATTCTACACTATGCTAAAATTTGCCCAACATGCAACAAAATCCTACCTACAGTCAGAACAGATTAAATAGCAGAGACTATCATTTGAAGCTGGGGATTACATAGTATGTATACTTAAAGAAATATTTAAAGTCGACGTAATGTATGCTTAGCAACTTTACTGGTTTGTCCACCTAAAATGTTCAGCTGCTCCGAAATTATTGTCCCCTCTTAAAAGAATGCAGCCCTGGCTTAGCTCTGCCTGGTTAGCTCAGTTGGGAGAATGCCGGTCTGCTGAGTGGGAGGTCTCAGGTTAAAACCCCGGCCGGACCAAAACTCAGAGTCTTTAAATAACTGAGAAGAAAGTGCTGCCTTTGTAATGACATCTGCAAACAGTTAGACTTTCTAGTCTTCTCGGATAAGGAGGAAAAACAGTAGGTCCCGTCTCACAGCACTGTCACTTATGTGGTTCTTGTGGGATGTAAAAGAACCCACACCACTGTTCGAAAAGAGTAGGGGACGTAGACCCTGGTGGCGTGGCCAACCTTTCCTAGGCTGGGTGTGTTATCTGTAAGGAGAGATTAATACAGGGATAACCTCATGATCCTCCTTCAGGAGTCGTAATGACAACCTGTAAACAGTGTATGTATGACCTTTTTTTTCATCAGGTGGAGCCATTTGCAGGGATAGCAAGTGCAGTGGATCACTCCACGCCACGTCTTCTTCTAAACCGAGAGATCGTAGGACCTTTCTTGCGACGCTGGGAGAGAAGATCCAATGACATTGTCCTACAAGGAGACGTTGTTGAGGGAGTAAAGAAACTGGTAAACCTCTTGGGATGGTCTGATTCAATGGACACTATAATAACCACTGCTAGTGACAAATGGAAGGATCACGTGTCGAGTATGAGTACTCATGTGAACAGTGCTTCTGAACAGCTTGCCAAAAGTATTGGCAAAACGAAAGAAGGGGTTCAGAAAGACAAAGTGGTAACAAGTGGCTATGAAAATAAGAAATGTGAAACAGATGCATCATCTAAGGCCGATTGTGGTGCAACAGCAAATGGAACAACGAATGGTTCAGGATTAAGCCCTTTCGGCACCAGAACATTTCACTCTCTTGCCAATGGTTTTGCAGGGAAAGGCATACTCTATAGAACTCCCAAAAATGCCTTGTTCATGAGCAGGGAGGGCCCAATGAGACCTAACTCGACAGCGCGGCGAGGTCCTCTCCTACCATTCAGGTACACACAGAGGAATGATTTGAACACCCAAGACAAAAGCAAAGACTTCAAAGTTATCGATCCTAGTAAAGATCTTGCCAGTGCAGGATTTGGTCTTGGAAGGAGAAGTATGGGTCTGGGCTGCTTTTTAGCAGGAACTGCTGGTGAAAGCTCGAGTGACGATGACTAAGAAAGTGGTAGCTTTTTCTAGAACAATTTGGTCTCGTTGTAGGCCAAAGATCGATGTCTGATATATTCCTGCTTCCGCTTCAGCAGTGATTTAACTAAATTAGGAAAGTTTTAACTCATATTTGAGAACTGGGATATTCCAGGTCTCCTAGAAGGATAATATATTAAGGAGATCGTGTAATTCAATATTGATGATAATATTTAGTTTTGGGGGACGTTACAGTAGAATAGACGGTCATAACAGTGGTCATAATGTATCAAGGCAGACAGTTGTTGTCTTGAAATTAACAAATGTGGCCCACTGAGACCTAAACCTGTTTCCTCGTGGAGTCATACAAATGTTTATTAATTAGCCACTGATCAGAAATAAATCAAGTTTACCAGGGACCAAGTTTTCCATAACCGTGTGCTTACGTAGTGTTTGTGTGACTGCTTGGTCCTGATTGCGTCTTTTTGTTACCAAAATTTGTCGGCAATGTGGCCACAGTTATGCTGGCAATGTAACAAAATTATCACTGGTTTTGCAAGCAAACAATTGGTGTAGCCAAGTCAAACCATTTCCTGCAGTTGAGAAATCTCAGGGAAGCACTGTTGTAGATACAGCTTCACTCGGTTTCTTTGTAGTGTAGAAGGTACGAATCATCATCAGTATCATAATTGTCATTATTATTACTATTATCATCATCAGCAGAAGCACGGCGACCCTCAACACCACGATCATCGTCATCGTCATCATCACCATCATCGTCATCATCAGTCCCTTTCCCCATGTGAGGATGAGTTGTGGTAACTGTAATGCACAATAACAGTTATTCTAATTAGTACTGGCTGGTAAATCGTATGGATAGTTTACCATTAATGGGTAAAATAATATACTCTGTTTTGGAGTAATTCTGGCCTATAGAGATATTTAGAAAAAAAATAAAATTGTGTTGTATTTAATGATGGTAAAAGTCCTTGTTTATTCAAATCCTCGTCACATCCTTACATTCTCTTCGACTGCTTCTTACTCTAACCTAGACACACTCTCTCAAGTATGCAGTCAAGCTTTACAACAATCGCTCCTGCAATTGTTAGACACTTTAATTTCAGACGAACGGAGTGGCAAGTTCCTCGGACAGCTCTTAAGCATCGGGCCCGGCAAACATTGCAACGACCTCGTCATCTAAGTTAGGTTACGTCTTCGTTCCTTTATTTCTTTCCACATGTACACTCGAACATCCCTATGAATACGTGTCTTGCTCCATTCCCTTTTCATCGTTATCATCCATGCTTTGCGCATCAAAATGCCCTGTTATCCTTTCTCGTAAGTGTGTGATCATAAACGACCATCAAATATCTATTACAAAATTAACGCCTTACAAGTAATAAAAAGTTTTATTGTGTTTTCACTAATTTCCTGCCCCACAACCTTACGAACGATCGCGACCACGTATAGTTACGACGACCAAACTATGTTGTAGGAACGATCCACTCTCTGCAGAAACTGCGCATAACACTCCTTTGTAATTTATGTCCGGCAGTCTGTCAGTTTTCCTTGCTATAGTGGAGGCTGCGGAAGAAGCACTGCTTTTGATTGGCCTCGTCTTTTTTTTTTTACTGATCAAAGCAATTTATTGGAAAAGCACTAGAAATGGATATAGCGCTATTCACCGGATAAATCCCTCTCCAGTAGATAAGTATTAAGAAGACAAATATTTCATTACCCATTGGATTAAGATTTATCCGGTGGATAACATCATCCGCCTTTTGAACAACTTGGTCTTAATCCATGGATTAGATTTCTATTTAAGCCAGTCAAGTGCATAGTGATACTTCTCATCCGTATACTGATAATACAAACACATTTATGTACCTGAGCAACCAATTTATAAGGTGTTTATCATATATTTTTTTTATTTCATTGTTCATCTTGGAATGAAGAACCTGTACTACAACACGTGTACTCTAACTGTTCACTTCAGGGATTTATGCTTTCATTTTCGAACTCTATGGGCCAAATATTTAAACGAAGTCTATAACTTAAGCCGCGGTTTAACGAATCATTGAACCCCCAGATCTCTTCTTTAGTGGGCTGTTTTAAGAATATAAACGCTTTTCAAGTCTTCTCTAAATACTTTCATTAAAACTTTTCACAATAAATGATATTTAATAGATAAAATCGTTGGGCAAATTGAAATGACTTAAATAACGCGGTTTTGTTAAACACTGGCTAAACTACGTTTAAATATTTGGCCCTGTCTTCCTCCCAATCAAGTGCTCTCTCTTTGCCGAGAATAGTGTAATGCTAAACCTGTATCAAGATGACTACTTACAGGGTTCTATCCAAGATTTATCGTCTGGGGAGAAGTCCCGACTGAGCGAAGGCGACGATCTTCCTAGGGGGGTCCGGGGATATTCACCCCCCGGAAATGTTATTTGAGAAATGTTAGTGTGTGCACTGACCTCGTCGCGTCCGGATGATTTTTTCAATATAGTTACTCATATACTGTAATGATAACAATTTATTTGGGGGGGGGGGGGGGGGGGAAGCTAGGCATTTTGAGGGGAAAACTTCTACCCCTTAAATAGGCCATTTGCATGATGGCGTCATTTTACTACTATGACCAGGATCCTTCAGGGTTTTGCTTTCTTGTTCAAATTACGGCTTTTGTTATTTAAACCTCACTGGGGCTACCAAATTTAAATATGAAAAGAAAAACGAAAAGAATTCTGGTCGTAGTAGTAAAATGACGCCATCGTGCAAATGGCCTAAACCCTAGATAGAACCCTGATTTAATACAGGTTTTTTTAATACCGTACTAAGGCGCCCTAGGAAGAGAGAGACGAAAGGTTCCTTTTTTCCAATTAGCTATTTTCAAGTTGCTGCCATCGTAAGTGCTAAGTATATCCAGCCAATTTTTGGAAACGAACCCAGCGAAATTTGCAGCCATTTGGGTGAAAAGGGGCTAAGCACACTTTTCTTTGCCCCCAATAAGCTTGAAAATCACACTAGCAAAGGAAAGTAGAGAGAGTGAGGAGGAAGAAAAGAGGAGACCAGAAAAAAAAGCAATGGTTGCATTCTTCGGAAGAGGTCTATTTGGCGGTAAAGTGTTAAAAAATCCGGCTAGATAGAAAGGTTGTCGGAAAAAAGGCAAGCAACAATCCTGAAAGGTATTGTGGGTGGTTTTGAGTTTACTGTTCTACAGAGAAATCTGAAAGAGTGGCAGGAGAGGCCATGGACTTATGTTTGCGAGTGCTAGATGAAAGGAAAGCAACAAAAGTAGGTTCAACAGCTAGTGTTAGGAACAGTGTATTGATCATATCCCATATTACCTTTCAGGATTGTCGTGTGCACATTTTTTTTCTGACAACCTTTCTTGAAATAGCCATCTAAAGATACTTTTCACTCTCATGCAAATAAATCCACTCTTCAAACTTGGCCGAATTTTAGATGTGAGTGTTTTCAGCAGTTTGAAATTGACCTACCCCGTCAAACCTCGTTCCCAGGGTTCTCTCCTACCCGTCCCTACAGAGCGAGAGATACAGGTAGGAGAGAGAACCTGGGAACGAGGATGCTATCCCCTTCCTGTTTATTCAATGGTTATATGGGCTCTTGTGACAAGAACTTCCTCTCAAAGACTACGAGTAGTCCTCATTTTCTCACGTATGTAATCTCTTCGAGGGTAGCGAGCGATTATCTCGTGTACTCACTTATTTTGCTCCATCTTTTACTAACCCTGAAGAAAATAAGGCAGTACTCGAAGGTAGGAAATGCTTTGCAAAAAGGCATCAACCATCAAAATTATAATGATAGTGTGTTTGTGAGTAGAACTAGTGAAAGGGCTTTGTTATTAGTACAAATGCAATGCATTTTTTTTTTTTTGCACAGGAACTTGCAGAATGACTGGTTTCTGCCGAACACAATGCCACAGAGAGCCCTTTGTGTTTCTGGAGAAAACAGGAACTAGACACAGACTTTGCAACAGTAGCCCGATTCTCAACTCTCTGATTACAATAATCTCTTGCATTCTCAGGCTTCAAATTTCGAAAAAAAAAAAGGAAAAATAAGCTTCTTTGCAGTGAATCCTGAAAAAATAGAAAGGCTGGGTACAGAACCATCCTCTGGTCACAGTGGTGCACTGACATTTTACAGATACTTAAGGGCTGTTGTGCTAATACCCTCTCCTGTTAATATGATCATGTTTCAAAATTCAGAGACTCCACAAAATCATCTGAAATCAAGATCTGTCATTCTGCACAAGATGTAAAATGAAAAATCATCTGGCTTCCCTTTTTTATCTTGGATTTACCTTATGTAATTTAACTTTCAGCGCATAAATAGATTTTGTCAGGTAAACAAACAAAGAACAACAACAAAAATGCAGAATTTGTGACACTGGACCACAGAATGGTTAAGTTCCTCAGCCTGTTAATCAATATCACCATATCAAGATTTTAGATAATCGTGTTATTCATACAGTAAAGTTAATGTGATTTTGAAGCAACATAATGATGGTTTTAAGAGAATGAATGTCTTGTAATATGATATTGAAGAAATAAGGATAACCTAGACAAAATGCTCTAACTGAATTCTTTGTCAATACACTTCATTAAAATGATTTCTATATACAGGTATTATAAAATCTGAACATTTTCATATAGTAAAGAACCAATCTGCCTCTTTGACTTTTCCAGTCTGATGCTCCGCATGTTAGCCAGCAATCAAGTCCATTATTGTCCAAAGTCGGTAAAACACGAATGGTTGCATATGTTGGCACTCTGCACGTGAAGTTCATGTATCCAGAGAAACAGAACAGAATAATTTTCCACAGATCATGATTTATCCTGCTCACTTTATACAATGACACCAATGTGTGAAGGTGGTCGATATGGGGGTGGCGGATCACCCGCTCTTACACTCTCAGTATCGTCCAGTACCGCGCTATAAGGTGGAGGAGCAACATTGCCCTCGAAAAATCCTGAAACAGTTTGTCTCACTGCACCATGCATCACAACATGGCCTCTACTACTGCGACGATGCCGATGATGTCTAGTTCTGTGACTGGGGCTATGTGATCTAATACGTATTCTCATAGGAGCTCTTTCTATAGACGAGTTCCTTTGACGTTTCGAAAGTGTCGTATGCCGCACAATACTGAAGACTACAAGAACCACCAAAAACATACATGTGCAAACTGTTGCCACCACAACAAATGTGTAAGGAAGATGTCCACTTTGTTGTTCTGGTTCACTCTCAGAAGGTTTTTCTGAGGTTGATGTTTTTGTTGTTCGAACTGACATCAATACTTCTATGAAATAAACAAAAACAATTCTTGGACTCTGACAACATTAACTTCTACTTAGATGTAAAAACTAAATTTTGTGCTCATTAGTAACTGCATTTTTATGGTTTAATTGCTTTATGTTGGTACCTCCATTAAGCAGCCATTCTGGGAGTACAGGCAAGTGGCCACTTAAAGGAGGTTCATCATAAATTAGAACAATCCTTTGCAGAAACATCACTTTATTTTGAAAGAAACATGCAGGACGTGAATACTGTTGAACAGTCTGAGATAGCAAACCAATCAGATAGCTTAAATCATCAAGATCACTAAGTGTGTATATACTAACATAACATATACAAGCTAATGATAAAAAATATTTATAAAAACAGACAAGAAGGAAAGATGGTAACAGTGGCAAGGAAGACTATAAAGTAAACTATGAGGCTCATGACATTTAATAGGCATCCTCATTATTATAACTTTAAAAACTCATTAATAATTCATAAAGAAAAACAAAAGAAAATTGATGTTTTATGAGTGTCTTTATATCTGATAAAGACACGGCTAAACTTTACGTCCAATTTTTTAGACCAAAATAACCCCATATCTAAATATCAGTGCAAGAACAAGTTGATCTATATCACCACAGTATTAAAGTAAGTAAGTAGGTGAAAGTGAAAGCTGTATTAATGTGTCAGTGTATTTTTAGTTTTCATAACTATTTGGGGACAAAACAAAAAAAAAATATTTCAAAATAAGAAATTAAAAAATGTATATATATACAATTAAATTATGTATACAGAGATCTTGAAGCCATTCAAAAAACTCGCAGTCGTGTATTATCAGATTTAAAAAAACTAATACACACCTGCTAGACTTTTAAACAGTACATTTTACAAGTCAAGCTGAAGTTATGACAATGGTTACCAGTGCATTTATGTCTGATATGTTAGGTGCAGTAACGAATCAGCATTTAGTGCCACAGAAACTGGAAGAAATATAGCTTAAGTGGCTCTAAAAATATATACCAACACTAGCAAAACAAAGTCAGCAAAAAGTAAGAAACTTGTTATCTAACCTTTAAACCTTTTTTGTGGTTTCAATTATCTATAAAACATTTTTCCTTACCTGTTTTTTTAGTACTGGATTGTTGGGGAGGTTTGTCTGACTGCTCTTTGTCATCTAATTTAAGATAAAAATAAGAATAAGTATACCAACAAAAAGTTCTCCAGTAACTAATAAAATTACAGCCAGCCAAAATAGGCCAACAGCCAACACATTTGCTGCTTCCAGTGGAGCATCTGCCATCAAGTCAACAAAAATAACAAAATAATAAACACCACATGTAGGCACTTTCTGACTGCTACTTTGGTTATCCCATGAATTACTGAGCAACACTGACTGGTCTGCTAAAAAAAAGTCCAGTTTGGGCAGATTCTGTGTACGAGGGACATAGTTCTGACACGCAGATGGTTACAGGTGGCTAATGTGTGAATGTGTTAAGACCATCATTTCTACCATTTAGGGAGGGTACTAAAAGATATGGCATTTTAGCTGTTTTGTTTCATTCCCATGGCATGTATTTGGTAAGATATGGAAGTACAAACGAAGTACACACAAAATAACTAGAACACCCCCAAAATAGGTGAAACGTCTGTTGAGAACCCTCTTAAAGGGTCATAAACTAAAACCTTTGCAGGATTTTTTCCTGTCAGAAGCAAAGAGAGTTGCTGAGACCACAGCGCACTGACCTTTGTTTTTGAGGACTTCCAGAATCCTTGAGTAATTTACAAAGAAACAATCACGATGCTTTTCAAGTATATCCCTTGACTGTACAAATTTTGGGTGCTTCATGGCATGGCAACCTGTCAGTTCACTGATGCACATTCGTAGCTTTTTCACTTCAGGACATATCGGCGTAGCATTATGATTATACTGCCGATAGCAATTATTAACAAATTCCTCGTTACATTTCTTTTTGCTAACTGTTGAGAGAAAAGAATAGAACAGCAACGTAAGCACAATATTGACAACTTCTGGCATTACAACAGGACCCTATCAACGCTTTGGGGCCAATTCAAATGCCAAACATTGCTTTAGCCAAACCTAATTCAAATTAAGGATGACTCAAATTATTTAGACCGACTGAATTGACTCAAGCACTGATCTTAAATCCAACCAAATGAAATTCAAAAGGAGAAAACTGCTCATTTCGGTCAAACTGCTTGTAAAATATGTCATACATACAGCCTCCCCTCCCCTTTGGATGTTTGTCTTAATAAGTATCTGCGCATTCCTCCACTGAGGTTCTCAGTGTGATGGTGCCTGGTGGGTACCACTCACAGGGTTGTCATGGTTACCTTGCAGGCTCGCTTGCAGCGCCCTTTCCGTTTCACCAGGCACCTTCCCCACACCCATCTACTGTCAATAGAGTACTAAAGTGATGACGTGATAAAAATGAAATTTCTGAAATTATGGGATTTGTCAAGATATTCTGAAAGAACAATGTCCAAGAGGCCTACTTGCCAAAACTGAGCATTTTGGGGCAAATTGTCTCCGAGATCGTAGCCCAGTTATACTCAGAAAACTCCATACAAACCCTTCTAATTTTTTTTTGGGTCGACCCAAAAAAAATTTAGAAGGGTTTGTATGGAGTTTTGTAAGCATAACTGGGCTACAATCTCAGCGACAATTTGCCCCCAAATCGGCCTCTTGGACATTGTTCTTTCAGAATATCCTGACAAATCCCATAATTTCGGAAATTTCATTTTTATGACGTCACACTTTAGTACTCTATGGGTTTAATTATTAATGAATGATTCTCATTACTCTTGCGATACAGTAATCCAGTATTGAGAATTGAGATGAAAAAAACTATCAACTTACTGGTAGTTTTAAACAAAACTGTAGCCCTGAAAAATTTTGGAAGCAACTGTAATCTGTGTTTTCAAAACCTGTAGCGAAGTTATCTCTGGGACTTTGCATACGATTACTTCACGCCCCAGTTGGTTTCCCTAATATTTTTCTGCTGGATAGCAATTTATTATCCGGTGGATAGTGCTATCCAGTGCTTGAAAAACCAGGGCCAGGACTACAATGTATACTAACCAATAAGATCATGTACAACCAACTTAAGTAAGGCATAACTGCAGGGCCCAAACCTCTTTCTATGATACCATATCTAATCTAGTCTCTGACAAGTTCACATACTCTTCTCTACCATTACTAATCCATGTTACAGTAAACAAATGACAAGCCAATGTTATGTTTGAAAACTCCATAACAAACAAAAAAAATGACATATCTACCTTTGCTTTCTGGAATACAATCAGGGTATGAATTCATTTTTCTCACAAGTGCTTCATATTTGGTATATACATTCCAGCTTGACCGTTCCTTGATATTTTCACAGGTAGCGAGGCAAGTTTTCAATTCAATCACCTCAACACAAACTGGTAGGCTGTTTTCATTAAACTGACTCTCACACAATGCTAGTTGACTTTCCGTACAGTTACTATAAGCAGAAGACTCTACATCAAAATGAAAGAAAGGAAAATATGTTAATGTAGTTGTAGTTTTGGGCAACATCAATACGCAAATACGTAAAATGGCGTCCTGTGTTCTGACATCAGGAGATATTGAGAATAAGCAAAGTTTCATAAAGAACGCAAAACATGTTACTGTACTTTTCCATAACAGAACACAAAACAAAACTGGGATTCTTGGACTTAATGACCAACCTATTGAATCTACTTTGTTAGTTGATTTTCCTATTTCAAGCAGTAAAGATGGTATTCATTTATGCCATGCATTAGGTTCAGTCCACGTCTAAATAGGTTTCAGGCTTGGTACATGTCAAGTTTGACCTATGAGCCAGGTCTAGTTCATTTTAACAGTCTGCCTATATCCTGTTGAGGTTGGTTTTCACTAGTGACAGAGTCAAAGTCATAATCAGAAGCGTAGAACTTTACAATCTGGTGAAAACAGCACTTTCATTCCACTTACGACTCCGTCGTTTACGATCAAGTAAAAACTGGGTCATCGGAGTCACAAGTAGAAGCGGAAGAACTAAACCAATCACAAAGCATGGCAATGTGCAGTGTGATTGGTTTATCATCATGGGATTACACTTCTGCTTCCAACTACGAAAATCTGGTTTTCACCATAAGAGGAATGTAGGCGACGGAGTTATAAGCGGAGTCAGAAAAAATGGAAACGTTCTGATTCTTCTGACTCCAATTGCATAGTGCTTATGACTCCGTTTATGCCTCCTATTCTGGATTTTCACCAGGTCATAAGTGCTCTTATGACTCCACTTACGACTCCCACTCTGACTCAGTCGCTAGTGAAAACCAGCCTTAAAAGTTCATTGTTGGTAAGCCTTCAACAATTTTCTTAGTGTCTCTTTATGGAGAGCATCAAGATTGACTAGTATGATAAACAGATAAAATGAACCTGCAAGCAACGTCTGAGGCCCGTTTCAAACATCGTGCTACTGCAGTGCCGAACTCAATTCATAAATTACAAATGCATTAGAATACATTTAAAAAGTTTGCTGAACCGTTTCTTTATTATTGTGGTTTGTTTTCGGCAACAGCCGTTCTATTCAACTGAATTAAATTCGACGTCTGACACCAAGTCGTGCTCATGTTGTGCTACAGTCGAGCTACAGTCGAGCCAGCTTAGCACAGCAGTAGCACAACGCTTGAAACAAGACTGATTTAAGTTTATTTCCTACCAACAAGTGGTTTTTAAAATGAGTGCTTGCTCACAAACATGTGCTTAAATACGACTGAAATTAACTAACAATTCAGCCATGAGATACAACCAAGCTACAATAAGTGATAAAGAACTGTTTGCTTTGAAGACACTGCAACAATCAGGTCTTGGGCCACTATGATAGACTTTATTCAAAGATGACAGATTAGAAAACTGACTATGGGTGTTACTAAATTAGATGGCTAACGAGATATCTCATAAAAAGAAATTTAAAAAAAGTGGTCATCAAACAGAGCACCCTAAATGTCTAACCTTATACGTACATGTATCATTCACAGATCTTTAATACCTTCAAACAAACACCTAACACTTGCCTCTCTTTTATATGGGCAAGTTGGCCTCTCAAAAAGTCAAGAATAACAAGTGGTAATAATGGAGCGACCGGAAATTGTCCAAAAGTTCGAATGTGCCCTTTAGCAGCCTGAAGCAAATTGACTTATTGCTAAGAATGCAGACTCGCGTAGCTGTTTTGCACGCAAAGAAACCGTGCGTTGAAATATCGGTTAAGAGACCCTTCAAAGACGCTTTTTTGCTGTCTGAGTTCAAATATAAGGAGTAGGCCTCCAAAATATGTTTTGAAAGTGTCAATCTACATAGCCTTTGACAAGTTGCGAGGATGCTAAGACTTATCAAGACCAACTGCTTCTCGAAATTTATTAAACAAAGCCAAGTAATTATGGTGAAATGTACAAAGCAGTAAGCATTGCCCGAGGCAAAAAGCCGTCAAGCACACGAACATAACAGGTCTGTTTTAGCTGCACTTTGAAGTCAATAATAACAGTTTAGTATTCAAGAAAAGGGATTTTGCATTCTTAAAAAAAGTTAATCCCTCTATTTGGGAACTGTACGACACGGATTTAGCCGTCAAGCATACTTTAGTCGCAGCAGTTTTCGAGAAATTTGACCCGATAAAGACATCTTTGATGAAAATACATGAGAAAAGCAGAATTTCCTGCGAAGCCGACTCTCGTTTCGTGATACGAGCCAATCCACAATTATGGGTACATTATATTGGGCGATGCGGCTTCAATTTAGCCCAAAATAGAACTCAGCTTCACCAATAGGCCATATGAATAAAGCTTTACTGAGAGAGTTCGTGGTTATAAGCTTAAATAAGCTTGGGTCATACATAAGTCCTCACAAGATTTTTTTATTTTTACCGCGGTGAAACAGCGAATGGAACGAAATACAAGATAAAAAGTTTCTCAATTTTACGTTCATTAAGCATTCAGTAATGTTTTATCCTAGTGATCACTACGAATGTTTTCTCATTTCGCGAGATTTGTTTGGAATCGGATGCTCGAAGAGTTAACAAGAGCGCTTCCGTCAAGATTAAGAAAACTGTCAGTAGAAAGCGATTTTGCTCATTGAAAAAACTTTCTGTCTTCAACGGAAGGCAAAAAGTCGAATGAAAAAGAGTTAGCTCTTCAAAGGCTTGTCAAAACAAAGTCTACAGATCTCGCGTGTATTCATCATACACTTTGCTGACCGCCGAAGCAGAACTGCTAATCTTTAAAGAAGCTAAAAACAAAATCGCCCTTGCTAGGATCAACAAAACATCTAATGTTTGTCGAATCCGAATTTCCGTCAAGTTGACTTACCTACTGATAGCGTAAACAACGAAAAACTCAACAACACGAAGCCACATCGCGATAGCCCTTCCATGTTTCTTGTGCATAGATCGACAAACAACAAACCCCTCTCTGTCGGGTTTTGTCAATGTGCCCAATTATGGAAATTGGGGTCTGAATCGAACGCGTTGATTGGCTGATAGAGAGTAACAGATGTCACCTTTTTTTCAAGGCATTTGGCGGTTTAGGATGATTACAGGCAAATACGGAGAATTGTTGCCTATTGTTAAGCGACCAATCGCAAAGGGGGCTATTTTTCTTTCGGAAACAACAAAGGCTTTTACTAAATGAGTCTTAAGATACCGAAAAATAATGCCTTTTATCCTCAGCGTCTGGGGAAATAAAGTGAGAATATAGAGTTCAATAAAGATGCCGACTGCATTTACGTGTGAAGATACTAGAGAAACTATGAGACAAAGGAAGTTTTGTTACTGAAAAACGAGGCTTTTTGTAAGTTTCAAGCACCGGTAGTAAGCAATTCAATTAAGAACAAGCCTGGAAATGGATTTCTTGTGAAATTCGACATGTTAAAAGGCAGTATAATTCACTGTTTGTTAAGAGTTTTTTATGTGGCTAGTCCAGACACAGGCCGATAGAAACTCAATCTAAGCTCACAAATTCTACAAAGTTCTGTGGCCAAAAAATGGACGACAGCAAAGTCTAGAAAAGGATATTATTGGGAAAAAAAATGCAATGAATAATACAGAAGTCAATACATTTTCACGGTTTTGCACAAATTACAAGGTAAACATGAAACAAACACGACTCTACCAAAATCTGTAGGTGAAGACAAATCAAACCGAAGAGCCAATACTGATTATAATTTGTCGAAATGCTAGACAAAACAACGCTGCCACAGTATTAAAAGAAACAGTAAGCTTCACGGACAGTTTCAAGAGTCAAATAATAGCAACTGAAAAGACCATTTTCGATATATTAAAATTCATACTTGACCATATTTGGCTCCGAGGCTTCGGAGGAATAAAAGAAATCATGATTTCTTGTCTTTTATACCCCAAGCCTGGCAGCCAAGTGTGAATTTTAATAGATCGGAATTGGTCAATTAGTATTTCTTTGGATGTCGCCAACCTAATGCAAAAGGGGCACTGAGTCTATTGTTCGTCACTCATCAGCACTATGTAGGGTTCGTCCCTAAAAAGTTCGGTTTTAAGAATTGGCTTCGTTTCAGCTCTTCCTTGTGAGCTCGATCACTCCACTGAAACTCAAGCTCGTGAAGTCGACTTGTGGCAATTCTTCAGTGTAGTATCAGACTTCCGTGCAAACTAAACAAATTTTACTCAAAATTCTCCCTAGTAATTCTCAATTTATTTATTTATTTATTTTTTATATACAGTAAGTCTTAATGGAACTTAATTTTTCACTGGCCGAGAGACAAGGACTAAGCTAAGCAGTGTTTCCGTAGCCATCCAACTCGATATGCCTCACCACATACGAACTACTCATGAAATATGAGCTGAATTCATTCTATAAAAAGTGATAACCTGATAACAAAAAAATTTCCTATGCGGTTAAAAGTTGTGGAAGAATTACCGAGAAAAAGCTGTGAGAAATTTAGGGTATCCCATTTTCAGATTAAAGGGTCACGAACAGAACGCACAAGAAGAGTCCAGACAATCGTCGCTTATCACTTCAATTCAAAGAGTTACTTTAAAGCCCAGGGCCTGGGCTTTAAAGATGACGTGCAATTTTTAATTGTTTATGAGTAGGTTGACTGTGTCTTAATATATTAATCACTAAATTAATGTTTATGTTTTTAATGCCTTCGTAGCCTGCGTCGTAGACACTCTAAACCTTCTCAATAATTACTCACTGCGAGCAGAGGCCCTCTCTCTTGCAGGGTTTTTAGCGTTTACGAAGTCGATCGCAACAGACAAGCCACGCGAACGACTTCGTAAACGCTAAAAGCCATGTAACAGAGAAACTGGCTCTGCTGGCAGTACTGTATAATGGTCTAGACGACACGTGGACCGGCTGCAACGCACGGCTGGGCTATGCCTCCGTGCTGAGTGACGATAATTACACTAAGCCGAGGTTAGATTACTTTCAAAATGGCACGTAAACAACTGGGCCTGGTTTACGGGTTGTTCAAAGCCGGGTTAAGATAACCCAGGGTTAGTGCGAAATTTGAATTTAGATATGAAAGCTTAAAAAGTAAATTCAGCTTAATTCTTTTTGTCAGCAAGTTGATGATTGCATGCTGTTCAAAATAACAAAAAAAATATCCAAGAAAATACTTTTGAACAAAAGAAAAAGAAACCCGGTTTCAATTTAACCCTGGGTTAAGAGCGACAGCGCTGCTAGGCGGCCTTCGAGTGGCGGTAACCGGCAATTGATACTGAAATGTTCTGAAAACTATGCAATGCGTAGAATATAATGTTCTCATTCTCAATTAAACTTCCTTGTCGTTTATTTCAAATCATTGCTGAGTCGTGCTGACGTTATATGCATTCCGCGCATGCTTGAATTTGTAGTTTCAAACTGAAGGCATTGTCATTTATTAAAGGGGCTATATTACGACATTCGATTTCTTTTTAAAAAGCTAAAACTTTTTTTCCGCATTATCTGAATTGCAAAAATTAAGGGTCCAGTTTTGTTATTTACGACCTTGTTTAGGCAACTAAACTGTGTTCCTGTCAGTCTGAAGCCACTTTAAAAGTACCAAAAACACTCGTGATTATAATTGTTAGTGTTCCCGGAAGAAATTCGTTTGATGTTTTCTTCATAAAGGTGATGTTACATGAGACGATTCGCAACGACGATTTTTAACACAGCGTTGCAACATTGTTTCATTGTTTCGTTTGTCGTAAAAAAAAATTAACTTTAACTTTAACTTTTTCTAACCTCAATTTCTCATATGGGAATGAATATTGCTGTTTATATGAACTTAGATGTCTTGTCTCCCGGGCGTGGCTGATGGACCCCAAAACGACCTTCCTTACAGGCCTAATCCGATAGAAATTTTAAACCTTTTTCAAAACAACTGATTTTTTCTACTTCAAAAAAATAAAAGAAACTACCTGCTTAAGCCGTTTTATGACCATGACCACCAATCGAATCACCGTGGTTACCCAGACTACCTTGCGCCGGGCTGCGGGAAGTTCAAATTTCCAAACAACCAATCAAATCGCCCTTGGCACTGAAGGAAAATTCAGTTCGTTTATTCCACGAGTCGATCCTTTATGCGATTTTCCATCGCCTCTTGTTTTGAATTTATAAATTTCCTTTAATTGTATCATTAGTCTTTTAAGAGTTTCTTTTTGGATCTCTGTCTTCGTTTTGGTAAGTACTTTGATCTAAACGCATGACCATTCGGCCATGTTGATAGTTTTGACGTTGTGTGCGCGGATAGTTCGAAGTCTGTCGATCCAATCTTACATTACTGCATGTTTTCTCGCCATGAAAACGAACTTAAAGAAGACCATTTCTTTCGATGTAACCTTGTGATAAAGACAGGAATGTTTACGTGGCTCTCTCGTTTAAAATATGATACTTAGATGCGGCTAAGTTTCCAATTACGATCGCTACGATCGCTGAAAACGTAGAGATCTTAGAGAAACCACTCTCCAGCGATCGCAGCGACAACAATCTCTGAGATAGGAAAAGTTCTTTCTCAGCGATCGTCACGATAGCTGAACTATTTTCCAGCGATCGCAGCGATCATACAAAATGTATGGAAACCAGGCTTTAGGCCAGGCATCACATCATAAGGGTTGCTGCGCTTGATTGTTTTTTAAAACCATTTGAAATTGAGGCTTACATGCAGAAATTTATAAGCGCAGGTTTGTGAATAAAACTAAGGGAATATAAACTGAGTTTACTCTTAAATATGTTGATTACAACCTTAATTCTGTGTTGTCATTCATGAATGGAATAGAGCCTATCTCTATCATCTTTCAACAAACTACATGTATGTTCAACATACTTTGTTGAACGAGAGAAGGGCACTGCATTTGTTGATCAGCAGATGTTGAACTGTGTGTCACTGGCCTAGAACACACCCCGAGTTTATTCTGACAACTTTTGAAATGAATAGTATGAAAGTTAATAGTAAAACGTAAATTTTGGGTCTATCCGAAGGTAAAAAGCTTTGACAGAACCAACATGACTCCTGTAACATATTCATGCATGTTACTCTTACCTTGATGTCAGGGCAATTTTTTTGTGTCGGGGACACTAGCTAGCCTGCAAAAACAGCCATTTCTCCTTGTTCCTCACCACTGGGACATTTCGTGAGAAGGAACGTCTGCGACTTAGTGACAGAAATTCCTTACTGATGACATAAAATCTGTCCTGAATTCGGTCAGAAGTGCTGATTGGACAACAAAGTAGTTACATTGCCTTAGCTATTGTTTACGAATGACAGACAAAAGGCCACAAAAGTCAAATGTGAATGCAATGAATCCATAACAAAACAGTCAATATTTGTGGAATATATACACAGGAAAAAATAACCAATTCCCATTTTTGGATATTTTAGGGTATTAAAGAATACCCACAAAAATCCCAAATTTGGAAGAGTGAGACAAGTCCCAACCAGGGAACTTGGTTGGGAATTCCCTGGTTGGGACTTGTCTCACTCTTCCATATTTGGGATTTTTGTGGGTATTCTTTAAATACCCTAAAATATCCAAAAATGGGAATCGGTTATGTTTTCCTGTGATATTCTTCTCTGGAAGAAGCAGTTGAGTTTTGCTGGAGCTTTTCACAGATGAACACAACACTTTTCCAAAATTAACCAGAAGAAACGTAAAATTAAACAAATTTGCAATTAGAACCCCATGACTACCAGATTTATTATGTAAACATTGATTTTTGTCATCAGTGTGGAATTTCTGTCGTCACTGAGTGGCAGGCATTCCTCCTTGTGAAACGTCCGAGAAGCAAGGACAAACGGCTGTTTTCGCAGGCTAGAGGGACACAGGACAGTGGGAAACAAAACCACTGTGAACAACACAGTCTCTGCTAAGTTCCTACAGATGCACAAATTTTATCTCTGGTCCTGGCTATAATAGACAAATGATAAACAAATGTTTAGAAGTCTTCCCTGTTGGTGCTGACCTGAGTCTTCTCTATTATTTCTTCAGAGACTGGTTTTATGCTAAAAGACCCAGCCTTAGTGTTAAAAGAGAAGCAGTAAACATGGATTCTACAGAAGCACAAGTTGTAAGTTTTAGCAGGGGATTGACCAAAGTTACTTCTTAGCCAAGTCAATCATGTGTAATATTTACGGGGATGTAATTAGACAGTCATTATTAATTTAATGAGATGAAATTTGGGCGGGTAAAAGTGTTAAATGTTATTTCCATTTGGGCGTGACTGACGTCCAGTTCAATGGATGTCACGTTGTGTCACAATGATGATTCAATCTGTTCTTTTCTTAATTCTTTGATGGTCAACTACAAGTCTTTTAACAGATGTGTATGTTTGACAATTTAAATGTTAATTTACGCTCATTTTTTTTTTAGCGATCACCATTAGCAACTCAAGATCAAAATATCATGGCCAGTAAACAAACTGCGAAGTCTCAATTTATCAGCAAACTTAGACCACCATCAGCAATAAAAAGACCACAGGAACAAGCATTGACCAAAGTTGAACCACCAAGTTCTGAGGTATAAAATTACACACGTAAAGTGAAGGAAATGCTACATCGCGGGCTTCTGATATTAAGCAAAATTTGTGCAGTTTATTAATCTCTATGAACGACATAATCCATAAGAAATTTCACTAATAGAAAAATTTTTCATTATTAATTCAGTCTGCACTGAATAATAACAGTTTAAAATACATGTAAATGAATTTCATGACTAAAGACTGTATAAGAAAGTGTTTTATTTGCAGTCTACTTTTTGTCCAGAGAAATCTCCTAATTGCCACTTTATAGACCTTTTCACTGCATAATTAATGTCACCTCCTATAAAGTCTACATAATTTTTTTATAATTTCAATAATATTAATAGCAACTGTCAATTTGCATGAGATTGGTCATTCTCAATTCATGTACTAAGGTATTAACAGCGTTAGATGAGTTTTAGTTTTTATTTGTAATTTTTACCTTGTGGGACCAAACTCATGCAAGGCAGTTGCTCATAACTGCTGGAATCTTCCTCTCAACTAAACACTTTAAATTCTAATGAAGCTTTTTGAATAAAACAAAATAGCCTCCACCAAAAATGAAAAGATCATCGTCACAAACCTCCTTGTCATCACAACCCAAAACAGCAAATTCAAGGCCTGCTGTCTCTACAACATTAAGGCGTCAGACTTCAGCCACTACAACTGCAAGGAGGGGTGTTGCGTCTGGTGGACCTCAGGCACGTACAGGACAGGTGTCATCCGTTACCAAGAGACAGACCATAGCCTCTAAACCACCCACCAGTGTGAATAAAAGCTCCAATACAAAGGCATCCGCTAATGAGCCTGTAAAAGGCTTCATAGGTTAGTGAAAATTTTTATTACTTAGCTCGAGTCTTATCTTGTTCCCTTCTGACAGAGAAGTGTAGGCTCATTTCCCAGACAGCGGCTGGTAATCAAGCCTGCTCTTTCCACCACTCTTCCATGTACCTTTTTTTACTCTCTTTAAAGAAAAAAATGCGCTTCATTTGAGTGTCAATGTATTTACCACGAAAGTACTAATTGGGGACACTATTTTTATGTCTCCTACTGGAGACAGCTAGGACCACCATTTTACGTGGTCATCTAAGCCACGCAAAGATCCAGTTGCTTGCTTTCAGTTATTTTAAGACACAACTGAGTAATGGTCCAGCCCAGGGAATCGAACCTACAACCTCCTGCTCTGCAATCAGGTGCTCAACCAACTGAGTTAATCCTGCCGCAGAAGTCCCCTTTGAGAGACAATTATGGCCATTCCAAATCAGCATGGTCCATTTTAAAGAAATTTGATAATATCCTAATATCACCAACCTTAAAATTTACCATTAAATAATAAGCTATATACGTCAGTATACATTTATATTTCCCATTTTCCAATTGTATTTATATTTACTACATTGTTGTTGTTCTGTGGCTATAAAGATTAAGACACAACCAAATAATAATTTGGTCATAGGCTAGCATATCATTTTAAAAGACAGTGGCTATACAAAAAAAAAAGACACAAAGACACAGCCACATAGCATGTAACATTTTGGTCGCCACTGACCAAACTCCAGCCCTAACCCATAGACTTTCCCACCCTTCGAGAACTCCTACCCCTTCTTCTCCACCCCATGTCATCCCCCACCAGTAATCCTCACACGTTTCTCCCCATATTCTCTGTAAAACAAACCAAAGCACTGCCTCATACCAAAACGTCTCTCTCACCCGATGAAAATTTGCGCGTAAAGGAAGTCGAGAAGGGGAAGACGGGCGAGACGCGCTTTACCTCTCTTCTTAGAAGCGCCTGAGGAGGAGACAGAACCTGTACATGTATCATGTAGGCGCCGCCCTGCAAATTTTCTGCCAGAGTGTTTCCATTTTAATGGTATTAAACACCATAGGATTTGTCCTCAAACTCTTTATAGCCTGCGTAGCTGGTGGTTTTTTTGGGGGGGGGAGGGGGGGAGAGGAAAAAAGGCTGCAAAAGCGCGCGCGAACTAGCAACGGTGTTGCCGCCCCACTTCACTGCTCATTTGCGCGCTCGACAGAAGAACCGCAAAGTACGCAGGCTAAAGATTTTAAGGTTAGACTGACATATAGATTCTCGCCGAAACATTGTCAAGGAGTAAAGGGGTTAATACAGCCAGTAAATTGCAATGAGCTGTTGGTTCCCCCAGGATTCACTGAGGTTTACAAATACAGAACTGCAATTTTGTTTAAAACAAAATACTACATTGCAGGAAAGAAACGACCAGCATGGGACTACAAAGGCAGATTAGAGGACATGGAAGCGTTCTTATTGAAGTCAAACTCCTGTATGGAGGACATGACGAAAACAATTGGCGATAACCAGGGTAGAATAGGTTATCTGGAATCTTTGAATAAACAGCTAGAGGGAACAGTGCAGGTTAAAAACCAGCAAAGTGAACAGGTGAGATCAGTATCGATTGCTATACCACGGTCTGGGAGGGGGTCCCGATCCCTACCGATCCCGCATTCCCGCTTCTTATGCACGAGAATCCCGCTTCCCGAATTTCTGTCGTCTCTGTCCCGAATACCGTTGTCTTTCCCGATACCGCCTACAGTGCCAAGATTTTGGCGAATCAAACTTTCCGAGAAGCGGTCAAATTCCGTTTCCCGTCAAAAACATTTTGCGTTTTCCCGAATCCCGCACCATATTTTGGTCACAGGGTTATAAAACGATCACGGAAATGTCAGGAAGAACAGTTATTCCAGGGTCTTGAGGAAAAAACGCACTGTTTACGGTTATTCTGACCTCCCAACTCAAAAACGAAACTAAATATGAAGTTAGTTTTATTCACCATCGTTATCTGCTTTGCCTGAATGGAACGTTGATTTCCCGCGTTTTTAAGGTAATGTGCGAATGAGTTAAGTTTTTATGGAGTTTTGTTCTATTGCAAGTGATATGTTCTCGTCCTAAGTTGGGAGTTATAAACGATTACGTATATTTCTACTCAACACTTTAAAAGAATCCCTCTAAGGGTTGATTTCCACTAACGCGTTTTGGCTACGCACTTTAAGGCACTTTTAATCACGTAAATAAAAATAGAGGCAAGATAAAAAGTGCTGAACTTTAAAGAGAAGTTGAGCGAGGTTCAACTTTTACGTTCACCAGCGACCTTTCATGCATTGCCTCTATTTTATTTGTGAAAGTAAATTTTACGCACGTACGCACGTAAAATTACGCGACACTGGAAATCAACCCTTAGTCGTTAGACAGAAAAAAATGATTTGGGTACGCACGTTAATTTTCGCGCGTAAATAAAATAGAGGCACTGTATGGGTAGTCGCGCATAAACGTAAAAGTTGAACCTCGCTCAATTTTTACGTTTACGAACGACCTTTTATACATTGCCTCTATTTTATTCAGGCGCGTAAACTTTACGCGACAGTGGAAATCAACCCTTAGTCATTTATAAGAGTGTGCTATCATTAATTACTACTACTACCCGGCAGGTGGGTAAGATAGCGAGAGACGTTGGGGCGTAAGGAATCTAAACACCAAGTTAGAGATTACTACAACTGTCATTTGTATGGGAAAAAATTACCATTTTCCACGGGAAATGTTCTCAGAGTTAGACTAATAGCCAAGAAATGGCCAAAATTTTGATCGATAACAGAAATTCCTGTACTCGCTCCTTTCACAGGCCGCAGCGAAGATTCTGGATCTTCAGGTGAAAATCAACAACGCGGAAGAGGAAATACGATCGCTTCAACTAAAACACGAGTTTGAAATAGAGGTGGAAAAGAGAGCTAAGAAAAACCTTCAGCAAGAGAAGGAGTCCATTAAGAACGAACTCAACATCTCTAAACAAGAAGTCATGGCTTTAAAATCTACGGTCGCTAAAATGACAGCAGATTCATTGGGAATAACCACAGAATTACAGGCGACCAAGGTAGTGTTTGTCTGTTTATGAACTTGTAGCTTTTTAGTGTGAATGCTGCGCCCCCTCCGGGCCTTAATCGTTATCAGTAAAACACTAAACAGACTCTTTCACATGCATCTATTCATAGATGGGCGTGGAAGGCACGCGTGGGCTGCCCGCGAAAGGAGACGTAACAGCGAGGGGCGGGAAGAGAAAGGGAGTGCAATGTTCTCCTTTTCCTTCCAGGCCCCTCACGGCTTCGCCACTCGCCCGCGTGTTCTCGCGCTAGAGAGCTTGCACACAGACTATTTTATAGGCCGAAAAGGAAGGCGCCTGTTCCGTAGTCTTAAATGCTGAGATTTGAAGCACATTTGAACGTAAATTCTACACAATACATGCGCCAGGCCCGTGTTTAGCCACCCCCTCGACGCAAATATCTATCAATTTCAGGTGAAATAAAAAAGCGTCAAGAAATCAATAATATAA
Source organism: Porites lutea (assembly GCF_958299795.1). NCBI lineage: Eukaryota > Metazoa > Cnidaria > Anthozoa > Scleractinia > Poritidae > Porites > Porites lutea. Next base: position 8,334,059 of record NC_133206.1, read on the forward strand.
TTTCTTTTCTCTTGCGGCCTCACAAAAGGTTGCAATTACGTCACGAAACAGTTCAAACTTTATTAGCGTTAAATAGGAATTCCAAACACGGAAAGAAAAAACAGATCATTGTTTATCTTCCCAGGTTTCTTTACAAAAAGCTTTGGACGAAAGTCAGCAAAAAAGTGAAACGATTGCCAAACTCGAAGATACAGTACGGGAACTTCAAAGCCACGTGGCCTCGCTGGATTCCAAACTCCGTTCCGAGGAAACCATCCGTCGCGAACTCCATAACACGATACAGGAACTCAAGGGTAACATCCGGGTGTTTTGTCGGGTGAGGCCCGTGCTTACTTCCGAGGAAGGCCAGCGGTTATGCGCATTTTCCTTTGCGCAAGACGAGAGGGAACTGGCGATAGAATCAACCTCGGCGAATGAGGTGAGACATGATATCAAACTCGTCCTCAGAGCTTTTGTTTTCCTTTAGAAATTTTGAGCCTTGGCTACGAGGTTAACACGATATGAGAAATGATATGCAACAAAAATGTATGCCGTAAATCATTTCACCCACTCCTTGTTTCTGATGCCCATAACAGCGCTGCCCAAGGAACGCATCAACCGTCTTGTACAAACCATTGCAACGATTTTGCTTGGCGTCGAAGTCGTAGTCAGAAGTGGTAAGCTTTATGATCTCGTGAAAAAAGCGTACGGATTCCGTTTCTGACTCTATCACTTATGAAGCGAAATAACTAAACCAGTCTTAAAACGTGGCTTGGTTTTTACTTTATCCTCCCGCTTCTGCTTTCAACTTCAACGATCTCGTTATTCTTACTTAGTCATCAGCGGAGTCGGAAGAAAATTAAAGATATAAACAAGTTCTGATTCTTCCGACTCTGATTCCGTCAAGCTTACGACTCCGATTTTTAATTTCCACTAATGAAAGTCACAAGCGCTCTTACTAGTTTAAAATAGTCTTTATCTATGAAAGCCGTGAGTAGTTTTAGGGCCGGCATAAACAATCGTCGTCTCTATTATGCTTAGTTTGTCGAGCAGTTAACCGGCTCAGCTAAAAGGCAAAGACCTCTACCATGGAAAACCAGGAAGGTCAATAAATTTAAGAATTTCTTATTCCACGCCTGAGAACTCATGGAAAATTGAAGTTATGTTTGGTAGATTAGTTACTGCAGATGTCAAAGCAAGGGCGAAGGACAAGCAATGAAACAGCGCGAACGGCACGCGCTTTGGTGGACACCAGAGTGTGTGTCTTTTGAATTGAGTTTCGTAAAAAATAGTCACCAAAAACAAGAATAATTTGAAAAATTTCGAAAGTAACAGCTAAACCGAAGTTGTTTAAAAACTGGAGGTTGGTTTAGGGTTTGTACTTAATCTCGACCCAGAGCTCTTCTGCGCGTGTAAGCACTGGGGTCGAGAATGGGTTTGTACTCTTTTGGAGAGTCATGGAATTAACAATTTGAAGTGCTCAAGAGAGTACGAACCCTACCTGGTTGCCATATGTTGGTTCTTTAGTAATACACACTCATATTTATTTATGTTGTCAATCCACAGAGTATTTGCGGAACTAAAAAAGCCCCACCAAAACACGAATTCGCTTTCGATAGAGTGTTTAACCCGTCTTCAAGTCAAGAAGATGTTTTCGGTGAAATTTCACAGTTAATCCAATCCGCTCTCGATGGCTATAACGTGTGTATATTTGCCTATGGTCAAACGGGCTCAGGGAAAACTTACACGATGGAAGGGAACACTGCGGACCCTAAAAAACAGGGGATGATCCCAAGGGCCTTGGAACAGGTGTTCAGGACATCACAGGACCTCAAAGAAAAGGGCTGGCAGGTAAGCAAGAAAAATATTGCCTTGAAAACCGATGTTGTTCCCTTGCATACAGTTCGTCGGCGCATCGTGCGTGCAACCGGAAAAGGGCATCTTTCTGATAGCTACATGACGCACACTTTCCGCTTCTTGCTAAATGCTATTGTTTGTCAGGTCCTGTCTTTAAAACTTTTAAACCAGGATACATGTTTCATGTGAGTTCGATTCTTCCTCGTTTTAGGGTACCATTTAAGTTTCTTGAAATGACAAGGCAATGCGGTTACATCCCTGCCATGACATTTCTCATCTTGTCTCGTAGCGAAAGTTAAACTTTACAAACAGTCAAACCGCATTTGAGAGCGAAGGTTTCGATCCTTGCAGTGATAAGTTTAATATGGTGCTGTACAGATGAGGAAAAAGCGCAGTGGTCGTCGCAAAATTTACGGCGATGATCAGAACTACCACCCATGTTTCATCCGCAGTTCATATATCTGATTACTGCACATATAAATTATTTACCTTGTACAATACCTATTGCATTTAAGGTGGAATCCTACTGTTTGCATGTAAAATATACGCGCATGAGCGTAAAAGTTGAGCGAGGTTCAACTTTTACGTGCAAGCGCAACCTTCCAAACATTGCTTGCACTTTATTTACGCGCGTTAAATTTACCTGCATACACTGATAAAAAAAAACACGACAGTAGAAATCCACCCTTAGTCCCTTAGTCAAGGGCGCTTACAATACTTGACACAGACACCAGTTCATAACTACTTAGTAGAAAAAGAGTACAATGTGTTGAGGTACCATACAACAGTATTACCGCAATCATAAACTTGTTGATGCTGATTATTTCACTTCCGTTTCTAGTACACCACCGAGGCCAGTTTTTTGGAAATTTACAACGAGACGATCAAGGACCTCCTGGGCTCTGGCGATCCAAATGCAAAGCACGAAATTAAACTTGTTAATCCTAACAGCACGAGAAGCGCTTGCGAAGTAACGGTCACTAATGTCAAAACAGTGACTGTTACATCCGAAACACAGGTGGGTCAAGACGACCTTGTAGCTTGTGATATGGGATCTCTACTACCTTTGTCCCTTTATGTTTTTAATGGTCAGACAAGTGTGTGGGATTGTTAATAGCCCTGAAATAATTTTGTTTTAAATAATCTGTCACGAAATGTATCAAAATTCAAACAGTAGTACTAATAATCTACCACCAAATGGATTGTTTGAAAGGTCATTTGAATCGACTTTTTTGACGTTTGATATAACGCTTAGAAGACAGGCATATTTGTTGGACAAGAAGCTGTAGTTTTAACATTTTTAAATGATTTCTTTCCTAGGGTCGAGATCCATAGTGCATAACGACACTTTGTATTGGCAATATTGAAAAATATGAACCTGACAGCCGTGATAGTTGTCCTGCTAATTCATGGACACGCCCTATGTGGGGACGATACACTGAGCTCTCCTTTGTGACCATCCCTTTTTTCAAGGGGGTGCTCACGAGCTGTAAAATTTTAACTTTAAGATTCCGAAATGCAACCAATCTCCTCTCGCCCAAAAATTACTCAGACATCTAAAATCCTATTACTAAGTACTAGACAGTCTTTAGGTTGCAAGCAGAATCTTTTTGTTCTTTTGAGTCACAGTGGACTGAAAGCATAGAGCACACCGTGAGGGGCGAGCGGCGAAGCCGCGAGGAACGAGGTCAGAAACGCCCCAAACTTTCCTCCTTTTTAACATTTTTTGCATAATTTAACTTTTTCGCTCGCCGTGCGTGGCCTGCGTGGAGGAAAGAAGAGCGACCACTCGCTATCTAGACAGTCTTTGTACATATCCTTAGCCGTTATTGAAGTCCAGGCGCCCCGCTCACATTTTCGCGCGCTTTTTAGATCGGCTTCGCATCTCAACTTGTCTAGTCACCAGTCTACTTCATTACTTCTGTAAGGGGGGCTATCCAATAGGCCATTTGCACTAAGAGGTCATGTGACATAGTTTTTATGAAAATGAAAGCTATATGAGTTTGCCTTCGAAAAACGATTAGTTTGTCATATCTTAAACATAATAATAGTGATTTGGTTTTTCAAACCCGCACCATTTTCTTAAAATGAGTAAGTTCCTCGCTGGTCACGTGACCAAAATGTGATTTTTAAAATTATGAATTACTTCTTTCTGAACACAAGCTTTGCACTTAAACTTCAAGGAGGATGTTGAAAAAATGATGTGCTAACGTTTACAGCATATCTGAGCGTAACTATTAAACGTTTAACAAGATATAAGCAAAAAGTAGTTTTGGCAGCCATATTGGAGGACAAGAGTATGCCCTCCAACATGGCGGCCAATACAAATCATACTGCTTTGTTGAAAAATCAAAGTGCCATAAAATATCTCCGTTACATGCGTTTCCTCTCAAATTTCGGCTGTAAGCTAATTTTTATGTGCTCTGTCAATTTTTTGGCATCAGCAAGATTCCAACTCGTTGTTTACAGGAAGCAATGGTCACGTGACCTCTTAGTGCAAGTGGCCTATTTACATTTTAATTCTCTTTCACATTGATTGATGAAGTTAAGCTAGATTTTCGTATTGGTTTGTGTCGGTTTTGTTACAGGTGTACAGTTTATTGGAGAAAGCGACTCAAAATAGAGCTGTAGCCGCCACACAATGCAATGAGCGTTCTTCACGAAGTCACAGCGTCTTTAGACTGAAACTTGTTGGTGAAAATCATCTCACCGGTGAAAAATGCCAAGGTATACCACGCTGAGTTAGTCTGAAATGTCGTCCGTCTCTTTGCCCCCCCCCCCCCCCCCCCCCCCCAACAAACGGGCGGCAAGGCGAGAGACAGTCTCTCTTTCAAACTACACGCTGACTTGGACATGCAATTAATATAATGATTAGCTCGCCTCTAACCCGACAATAAAGAATCCTTTTAAAACCCCTTCTGTTCTATTTAACATTATTTAAGTGTAGTAATAGTTTAATACATGCATGACGGGTCGAGATGTTTTCTCCTGCTCTATTTCGCACGTCTATCCACCACTCTCCACAACTAAGGTTTTTGTGCTCCCGGATAATGTTTCTTCGATAGCTCTTAGTCTGTACACAGGCGTTGTTTTCCTTTTTCTTATCGAAAATTGCGCTAGCTGTCAATAAATCCCTAGCGGGTTCTATTTTCATACGCGCGCTCGACGATCTCTTAAAAGAAAACATAGGGTCTGTGAACAGGCTATATAGCGCCATATATATCGACGAGACAAAGCTAGTACTTTACTAAGGAGGAGATATCCTAGAGTTTATTGTCGCTTATTTTTATCTTTCACTGTTTGTCCAGACGATTTACCATGTGCTCACTTTAACTTGCAGGAACCCTGAACCTTATTGACCTGGCAGGATCCGAACGCTTGAGCAGTTCAGGTTCCACTGGGGATCGGTTGCGAGAAACGAAGAGTATTAACAAGAGTTTGAGTAACCTCGGAAATGTTATCATGGCTTTGGCCAACAAAGAGCAGCACATTCCCTACAGAAACTCTAAATTAACCTTCCTGCTGCAAAACTCCCTCGGTGGAAACAGTAAAAGGTGAGGGGTTAGTTTTTGAGACCACTCCGAAAGATGCGACTCGCTTCCATTTTGGATTGTCTCACCGCAGACAACCAGCTTAGAGTCATGTACCTTAAGCAATTGTTGTATGACTGGAGCAAGCAAATGAGCGGAAGCTAACGGGATTGGACAGAGGTTGGAATTCAGCGCGTTCGTGCCATTGCTATAACTATTATGCCATTTGCACGATGGCGTCCTTTTTCTAACACGACCAGAATCCATTTTTTCGTTTTTCTTTTCTCATTTAAATTTGGTAATCCCAGCGAGCCCTAATTTGCACGAGAAAGCAAAACCCTGAAGGATTCTGGTCGTAGAAGAATGACATCATCATGCAAATGGCCTATTCTGGGCTATGGTGTGGCTATTCACATTAAACCTCTCCAGTAAAGGCCCTACAGAGTCCTTAACGAGGGCAACATTTCGCTGTACGCAACTCTACGACAACGCTACGACATTAAGGTTGGTTTTCACCAGCGACGGAGAAGTAAGCGGAATCAGAACGCTGTTTTCAATAGATGGTAAAGTTCTACGTTTCTGAGTACGACTCCGTCGCTAATGAAAACTAGGCATTAAAAAGTGAATTCCCACTGCTTCAATTTTTATCGCGCTTATTCCATGTCGTTCAGTCCGTCAAATGTTGGCAAATTTTCCTGGAGTTCAATTCTAAAAGACTCTATCGAAGTTCTGGAAAAGAAAAAGAAATTTGCTGTCTCGTGTTCACGTCCTCTCTACTTCTTCGATCGATGATCTCGTGAGCTGAACGCCCCTCCTTCACTCACTCACGTAGGCGTCGCCAGCTATTTGTCACGTCCCTTTCACTTTTTTAAGTAGAGAAACTGTAAACCATCTACAACTCCACTGAGTCTTAACCCCTTTTCTATTACAGTTTGATGTTTGTAAATATTTCACCAAAGGAGGAATCACTGCAGGAAACACTTTGTTCTCTTCGATTCGCCACAAAGGTAAGCGCAGCTTCTATATGAGAATTTCCTCAGTTTGACAAATGTAAAACGTAAACTGATGATAGATTGTGTCTGATTGTTTCGTTTGTAAGTTTTGACTGGTTAGCGCCGCCTTTTCAATCCAACGTCTTAAAACCTTGCACCCCCAAAATGTTTCCAGTCCAAAGTTTTTAAAAATCGCTCGTAAGCGACCGCGACCACTTTTCCGGGTGACGGTTTTCGTAATTTTCCATTGCTTTTGGCATCTTGTAAGCGACCGTATGACTCATGGCGTGTGTACTGTGTACTATGTTCACTGTATCTACTGCACTATCTAGAGTATGCGAACAATTCTTAGTGGCAACACGAAATAGCGTTACTTAGAAATTGTATGCTCTTTCAAAAAAAATGCCAGGACCTCTTCTCGAAAAAAAGTCCCCAGTGGCTCGATTCTCGCAAGTAACCACTCAGTCCTTGTGGATAGGTGGTCTCATGGGAGCTTCGACTGTATGACTAGAGTAGAGGCAATTTCTGTGCGATTTAGATTTACCATATCTTTCCCTAGACCCAATGGCAGCAATAAATAGCACCTGCTCATATTAACCTAGAAATTTGAGTCTTTGGTAAAAATCTGAAAATAAACTTATTACTTTTTTTTTCTACAGGTGAACCAGTGTAATATTGGAACTGCACAGAAAAAAGTTCTCAAGTGATTTAGAAAGCTCAGAGATGAGAGTTATTTTGAAAGGCATGCAACTGGTCGCTTTTTAAATTTTAGCGCAAAGACAGCGGATTTATAAGCCAGAAAATTAGAGTAGACTGAAAATCCAGGGTGATGGTTTTAGGTTTTGTTTTAGAATATATCTTAGCCTCACCTTTATTATTTTATTATTATTATTTTTTAATGTACTACCATCATATATGCTTGCGTGCGTTTTCGTTATTTTTTCGCCGCACCAACTGGTTTTCATACCAACACGAGGGCTTTTTGAGTTTTCCTTGTACATACGTATTCGCGCGGGAGAGAACTATTAGAGAAAAAATAACGAATTTGTGATAATCGAAACTCACTCGTGAGTGTTTTCTTCAAATCACTTTACTCTGTTACTCCACCAAAGATTTTCGGTTGATCTTTCCACTTATTTCTGTAATATGCGTTACAAGAAGACAGGCAAGAAAGTCAATCAGATCTTGAAACAAATATATGTAGCTGGCTCTTGACACGGTAAAACTAGAAACTAGGCCACGATTGGTTCGGCGTTGGCTGGAATTTACCTCTGATTCGTTTAGGGCGTTGAGCAGGACATTTCAGCCAATCGCAAAACACAACAATGTAAACAGTGATCAAGATCCATCTCCAGATTCTCCCTCTGCCTACTCGTCAGAGCTTTTTAGTACGCGCGGCCACTCGGGTTTGCCGTGTTTGCATTTAAGATCAAAATTTCAATAGTTTTGAAAATGATACAATGAAACTATCAGTTAACGAAGCAAAAATGACTGGTTTCTGATCTACGAACTGTGGTACCATTCAATCGGTTTTGATTTCAAAATTTGCCTTTGCACCCGAAAAGTTACCTGATCTTTTGAGAAACAGGACAGGCCCGATATGAAATATTCAGATCAGTAACTACAGAATAAACTCCCGGGTCGTAGCTTACCAATCGTTGTATCTTTTGTTTTGATAATTTTATCATTTTATCTGCAAAACTCGATCTTGAATGTAAACAAAAACAGCTGTCTGGGCCCGGTAATTATCAGGACTTTCGAGAAACAGACCACAGGTGGACCAAAATACGCGAACGTGAAGGCCACAGATACAGTCTCTCCTTTGCTCCTCGATTCTTACTCTTGATGAAAGTAGGCCATTGTACAAGGATGATACCCTTACTACCATCATTCATTCATGTTTATTTCTGTTTTTGAATCTGACAATTTAAATGACGCTTAAATAGTTGTGGTAACATTAGCAAAACATGATCGATAAACTTGTGTATTCCAGTCTCTGTGAAGCTTTCAACGCGGAAGCGTTTGTAATTGAAAGCATTGTAAATATACAAAATAAACACTTGCAACATGGCAAGAATGGTTGTAGCTATGATTTGTGGTAACCTTCGAGTAACCTTGAATTCGCTAACTTGTAGAACAGGAGCTACTTTTTCGCGTTTTCAGGCGAGCACGAAGCAGGCGTGGAGCGCAAGACACGCGCGACAGGGAAAAGCGCGTGTCTCGCCTGAAAAACTCCCGCCGGGAACACTTGGTTACTTAAAGCGATTATTGCTACTCAACAGAGCCTTGTTTTGTTTTTTCTAATTGAGATCAGCACATAAGCCATTTCATAGCAAGTTCCCCCTAGCCTGTATCGCAGACATTCTATTAATCCCCGATAAAGATCTCTCTGATCTAGGTATCGAGTGACGAGACCGGCTGCAACGTAGGGTAGCTCCTTCGGGCCTCTCCAACTTTTCGCCTTACGTATCCAAGACAGTCTTGGATTTTGGACTCCACGCCGTGGATTCCGAATTTCTTTGTCATTGGAACCTGGATTCTGGATCCCAGTCTTTAGTAGGATTCCGGATTCCTTAAGCTGTATTCCAGATTCCAAAGCCCAGGATTCCAGATTCTACAGGCAAACTTTTCTTGGATTCCGGAATCTGGATTCCCTTACATTGGGCGAAACTCTGATCTAAAATACACCAATCGGAAATCACCATCACAGCGGTGACGCCTCGTGTTTTGAGTTGATCTGAGCGCCTTATGAAGACTGGCAGTAAACAGAAAAAAAAACATTGCATCGTAAAACAGACGATAAAATAGTTTTATTCCAGCTTGTAACCATAACCAACTGTATCGGCGCCAAATATTTGTAGTTTCGACATATCTAATTCTTGGTTTCCGATGACCAAGCAAGAAATTGCACAGAACAACTTGATTGTTACCTTGTGGCACTTCATTATTGCAGGGGTTACTGAAATTTTAAGATCGGCAACTGATGTGCGATTAGTTTAGGATCTGGTCTTTTCTCATAGAAAATTAAGTTTTGCGCTCTACCCTTATCAAAGAACGTAGAACTGATCCACCGCAACACAGAAGAAGCTGATCGGAAGAAGCGACATTCTCTACCGTATGGAAGTCTCCCGAATAACCTCACTGACAAGACTAATAAGGAATGACGGGAAGATAAGAGACATCAAATTTGTTTTTTGTTAGGGCGCTCTGGCGTACAGTAGCATACTGCGTGAAAGTAATTGCATATACAAAACCAATTTACTCGAAAGAGCGCCTCCTCCGAATAAGCGCCGCATTCTGCTAGAAACAATGCAGCGCATATTGGTTCTTCCTTTCTTGGTTTATTGTTAATGCTGAAATGCTAATACGGCGATGTTGTTATTGCTGTTTTGGTTGTTATTTTACTGAAAAGAAACACTGATATGGCTAAGAAAGAATTTTAAAACTTTATGTTCTTCCCATGCTGTTGTTATCGTTTTTTGATAAAGGAAAAAAGAGAGAAAAATATTACAAAGTGCTTTGTCTTTCGCAAATAGGCTTTAAATAAGTGTCCCCTCCCTCCTCCCCCCTTTAAAAAGCGCCGCGGTGCTCTCGCGAGTAAATATAGTAGTCGTACGTCTTTGTAATATTTCTTTCGAATCAGTTTGCCAGACTGTAACTGAATTTTACAGTGACGCCTGGGCTAAATTTCACTATTAAGACGCTACCATAGAATCTTTAAAAAAACAGACACATATTCATCACTTCATCACTCCGCGAGAGGTCGAAGGAAGAAGACATTTATATTTAAATATATTAAAATATACTTCATGTTATATATTTTTAGATATTCACTTGTAAATGACTATTTTAATATTTTAATAAATTAGACAAAATTGGATTTTGTCCAATGTATTAAAATTAAAAACTAGAGAAAGAATCATGGCAAAAACATGAACCATATTTCCTTTTCTTAGAATCAAAGCACAACTTGTGTGCAGTTTTTATGTTGAGTGATCATTCGCCTGAGATATCCTCTTTACGAGGGAGCGACTTTTTTTGTCTATATTTTGTAATAAGGGAACTGAAAGAAACTCAAAGAGTACGTGTTGAGTCACTTTTATTTTATATTAAAAGAGTCGAAAACCGGAATAAAGCTGATCAACTATAAACCAGATTAAAGATGAAAACGTCGAGAGTAAACGGCAAAAAAATAAGCTTATTACTTGGATGTATACTTTAATTTAATGTATATAAAAGGAGCGGATGCTTCTAAGCTGATTGACAGATTGAAATCGCGTTCCTCTGCAAAATTTTTCTAAATTTAACATGGAGAGTCGAGAAGTTTCTAGAAAAAAATGGCCAGCTCAACTACTATTAAAAGCAATTTAAAAAGGCCTCTATATTGTATATCCACCGACAGTTAAAATGACAATACGTTTGTGATAACAGGCTGTGTTCATGCTTGATGTTGCTTGACTCTCTCGACGAAAAACTACTTCTTAGAGTCCAATACAGTGGAACCTCGATATAACCAAACCTCATTATAGTAAACAAATTTTGCCGGTCCCTTGGTACTTCGTTATATCGAGGGTCTAGGCAAAAGCATTGTCAGGGCAGAGGAGAGAACAGATCGGAGGCGGGGAATCTACCAAAAGTTATACGAAAATTGAATTAGCAAAAAAATCTAACGAAATATACCTGCTAAGCAGAGCATGAGTAGGGAGTGCTGAGACGCCCGATTTCGATGTTGAATTCACTGCGCAACCCGTACGTATTTCGCCCGAAAATTAATTTTCAAGTCCAGCTTATCTATAGCTGGTAGTTCAAGTACCTACTGATTCACCATTTATTTATTTCCATACAATCCAAATGACGGCCAGATGGTTACTGACTTTGCTCGAGCGGTTGTCCGCATTGTTCACTGTATGAATTTGAGTTCCCCAGGAGATAATTTATCTTCGCCCAATGGAAACAAACCCAGCCAGTTTCAACAGTTCAGATTTTACGTAAGCACAAAAGAGGCATTTATTATTGTCTCTATTGTGTTTTTTCGGCAGGTCATAAGGCAAACAACGTTCTTTCGCGAAGAAAGACAAAGAATTCCGCTGTGATGATTTGCGTGTCGTATTTTTGGCGCTAAAACTGAATTTCACGCTGTAACAATCTAAAATAATTACGCCGCATTTCGCGTTCTCAGCGTTATGTAATCGAGTTGGAAGAAAAATAAAGGATAAGAAATACGCTCGTTGAATGAGAGTTTGGACGCAAAAATGAAAATCACTAATATTGTAAAATACACATCAGATAAGCTATACGTTTACGTTCAAATTATAAATAATGAAACATTGTTATTCCCACTTGGTAGTTACACTTAAGAAATAAATAAATCTCATGCGAAAAACGGAGGAATTTTTTAAGTAGAATGTCCAGGGGAGGCTACAGAACGAGAAAGATTTTTTTTCTCCTCGGTAATCCGTGCAATTCAGTTTGTTCATATATCTCGACACGAGAAAAGCGAAGTCTCTGGGTCAGTACAATACAGTCTCCTGCAGATAAAAAACAGGCATTTCACGAAAAAAGTTAAATAAAACCAATTTATTTTCTCAGCTGGGGTTCATCTTTGTATAAACGCCGATAAGTTCAGGTAAGTTCGCGGTTCGCATATGTAGTTTTGTAACTATCTGAAACCGATCCGAGATACAAAACATTAAAAGATTTGGAAATTCGCAAAATTGACTTTGGGATATAGCTTTTAAATAGACGACAAGTTATCGCTTCAAAAGAATAACTGAAACTTTTCCAATTACGGCTTTATTTTGTTGTTTTCTTGTTTCACCTATGATATCGGATTGTGTCTTTCGATTGTTATTCTCTTAAATCAAACAATTTTTGAAAGAAAGTTAAAGACAGAACACACATATAAAAAGACGATTGAGCTAACAAGAATATGCAAGAACGTGACTAAAGTACATGTAAACAATTTGAATCTAATGAAAATATGGGAAGGTTCTCGGAAACGGGTACAATTTATAACAAAGCCAATCGCCTAACACTGAGCTTGCCGTGAATTTAATCAGAAGAAAAAAAAACCTAGTGGTAACATTAAAGAAATTGAAAAACATGGTTTTAATTTGCACTGATACAAAAAAATGCCGTATTTTCTTCAACACTTTCAATTCAGGTGCTTATAGTAGAAGTCGCCAAAATTTCATCGTCAATAAAAAATAATAAGGACAAAAACAATCTCAATCGACTAAGAAAATTATATTTTTTAAAGGGGGAATTACTCCTCGAACGTGTTAAAACTCGTAGTCTATATGTCGGGTAAGGAAATTAAACATAAACAACACAAAATATATCAAAGCTGTCACAATTGCTATCCATCATTTCCCGCCAGAATTCTGGTCAAATTCCTTAAGACTTAAATAGTATCTTGCAAATTATACTGCTCAGTCAAATTTCCCGATGAAGCTATAAATTCAAATCAATTTTATTTCAATAACGCATTCATTTCATAGTGCTGAAATGACAGGTATATATTAGGTTTGGCTGTTTCCTACCTAAAATTATATTATCGAATAGTTCTACTCTTCAGCATTTTTTTAATAGTCCGGTAGGTTCGCTCAAATTTCTACCGACTATAAGTTTCCTCGCGTCAACAACTGAAGCGATGTAAAAGTTCTTTTAAAATCTATGTCCTTTCACAGCGCTTGTTTTCATTTTACAGTTGTGCGTTTTAAAATAGAATTACTTACATTTGATAGATTGATTGGACGGTAACTTCTGCCCAAAAATCTTGTTCAAACCATCTAAAAATTCAAACGGGCATCACCGCCTGCGAACACACCAACTTTCTCCGCCTAAGGAAATTGTTCGCTTTAGTTAAAGCGTTTTAAGTCCTCGCCAATCGAAAAATCTTTGTTCGACGTTTAAAGACGCAAGGAAACTAAAAATGTCTCAAACTTAAAATAAATGTAACCAGGAATTCACGACGATTAATTTGTACCTGGGTTACAAAGAAAATCCACTAGAATTTGACAACTTTGTTGCCAAAAAATATAAGTTTGAGCTGCTGGTTGCTTGTTGAAAACTCTGTTTTTGACCGTAGTAACTAATTTTAGCTCATTTCAGAGCGAATTCCTTAGTTCTTTTCATATTCAAACTAAAAAAAACACTGTTTGGCTTTTCGTTCGTAGCCGAAGCGTTGTGCCACCTAGTATTACTATATCAATTATAAATCAGTGAATTTTATAATATAAAAAAATGAATATGCCATCTCGGAGCGACGGCTCGATTTATCGTTTATTAAAGTTGTTTTTCTTTGGATTTAAGCAGAATACAGCTTAAAAGTTTGGTTTCTCTCTTTCTTTTCGCCGGGCAAACAGCAAGTGATCGCCATTTAATATTGAGAAAACTGTAAGTTAAATCTTTCGGCAAGATGCCATTCCTTGGCTTGGTTTATGGTTTCTCTCCCTCCTAACTATTCCACGCTGCGGAGCAAACACAGCCGTAAGGAAATTACGCGTGCATCGGCCAGAGATGTACCGTAGGGCGACTTACTGGTATTAAGTTAGCTCTTTATTTCTTCTTCTCGACACTGAGCTCTTCTCTGATGGATCTCTTTGTAGCACAACTCCCAATCTTCCCTCAAAAGCCTCCAAATTAAATAACAATAAATGCGGCACGCCTGACATCACACCCCCGTTTCAAATCGTATGGTGGCGTCAGGGTAGTCCACAAGCGGCATAGAATTAGACACAACTGCCGTGTTTGCCTTGTGTTTATTTGCCGTCATGTTTGAAGGAATGTTATCCAGGGAAGTTAACATCTCCATTTCGACCCCAGTCGATTCCGGGCCGTTCATCCCGTTGTGGTCAATGGCACCATATTTGCGTTCTTGTTCCTGTTCTTGTTGCTCCTTCAGAAGTCTTTCGCTTTCCTTGCGTTCTTTCTCCTTCTTGCTTTGTTCGGCCGCCCTTTGTTCGTTCTCACGATGGTAGAAGTAGTTAAAATTGGATACGATTACAGGCACTGGAAGCGCGATCGTCAACACACCGGAAATGGCGCAAAGCGATCCTACGATCTTTCCCCACACCGTGATGGGCCTCATGTCACCGTAACCGACGGTTGTCATAGTAACTACTGCCCACCAAAATGCATCGGGAATGCTCTTAAAATTGGTTTCATCCTCTCCACCTTCCGCGTAATATACCGCCGAACTAAAGAGAATAACGCCGATTAGAAGGAAGAAAATTAGAAGTCCTAGCTCGCGCAAACTTGCGCGTAGAGTGTGCCCTAGAATCTGCAGTCCTCTGGAATGTCGCGATAATTTAAATATACGAAAAACGCGCACCAGTCGAATCACCCGCAACACGCCGAAGCTGGAGGCTTTGGTGTCTTGCATAGGTAATGTTATGTAGTAAGGTAAAATAGCTACTATATCAATGAGGTTCAGAAACGAGCGCACAAACACCAGTTTTTGAGGAGACGATATTAATCTCATTACGTATTCAAATGTGAACCATATTATACACGCAGTCTCTAGAGTAAACCAAGGTTGTTTCTTCTTCTCTCCACTGTCCTCCTGTCTGAACTGCGGCAGTGTTTCGACGCAAAATGTCACTATTGATAGAGTGATCACCAACACAGAAAAAATTGCGACAATACGTGCTCCTAACGAAGTATCGGGAAACTCAAATAGTTGCCAGATCTTTCTCTGCCATTTATTTTCAGGTAAAATAGGCTGTTCCTCCTCAATATACCCTTCTTCCTGCTCTACCTTGTGTAAAATGTCCTCGCCGAGGTCGTAGAAGCGAATTTCGTCAGCAAAAACATCCATGGGCACATTAGCAGGACGCAAAAGCTTTCCCCCTGATTGGTAGTAGAATAAAATTGCATCGAAGGCAGGTCGATTGCGATCGAAAAAATACTCATTCCGGACAGAATCAAAGTACTTGCGTCGCTTCCCTGGATTGCCTAGTAAGGTCTCCGGGTATTGTTCTAAAGTCTGAACGTGTGTTTCGAATTTCAAGCCACTTACGTTTATTACGAATCTGTCGCCACTCAGTTCGTTTAGAAGGGGTTCCACTTGAGTCTTGATACCAGACAAAGTGATCGAGTCACGGGCCGAATGGCGCTTGTTTGGGGAGTTTGTGATGTTGTTCCCCGGAGCAAAGTTCACAGAGTTCTGATGCAGTTTATCAGGAGTTGCAGGAACCGTTGACACTCCTGGCGGACCGTCCATCTCCACTTTACGATCTGTTAAATACGGCGAACCTAAAGTCCGGATTGAAACATTTGATTAATAACTGGCATGAGGTACTAGCCGGAGGGGGATTTCTCTGAGGAACCCGGTAAATCCTTCGACCGTACCGCCACATTTTTCCTTTTTTGCGAGAAAAATATTGTAAATAAGAGGAGAAAACTTAAAATTTGAGAAGACGTCCCGCTTCAGATACTGAAAGGGCCCGATTCTCATAAATTATTGATTCCTTTTCGATCTAAACTTGTAATTTATTAATTCACTGAATAAATTATCACGTCGCCTTCAATAAACAGGAAATGTAAATAAGGGATATAAACATACTAGAGGTAGAAATGTTTTCGCAGTTATTAGCAAGAGTTTGACGGCTTCTCGCTAATCCATAGTACACAGATGTCGTTATATAATTTCGCATCCAATTGCCAAATCCATACTTCGCGTTAACTGTATGATAAAAACTGTAAATTTACTTGGCCGCCTTGAAACACTGGCAGATGTTTTGAGAAGGCTAGCAGTAACTCGCGAGCTGTGTAGCTACTCTTAAATCAACATACGATTTCCGAAAGCCGTAGAACTTACTTGTGTGGCTCACGTTTTGAGGAAAAAGAACTCTGATTCCATTTGACATAGGGGATAATGAAACAAACGCGGCGGACGCGAGGCCCCAGATAACAATGTTCGAGTTACTCGCGAGTCGAGATGACACCTCAGAGCAGTGAGTCAAAAAACATGTTGCCATAAATGCCACTTTTTGCGCGCAGTTTTCATTGCAGTTTCTCCAAAGTCATTGTGTCGGTGTCGAAATACGACGTTCTTGACACGTGGTTACATTCAGACAATATTAATCTCGGGAATTTCCTCTCTTTGCGATCTCTGTTACGGGGCTGACGTCTTCCAACTTCATCCAAGACGCGGCGCTGAGCAGAGCGAATCAGTTCTTTCGAATGTAGGAATTTACAATCGACTGTTGGCGCCTACAGGTTGGTTTTCTAATCAGCCAGAGATTATAGTCCTCGTAAAGCGCACGATCTTATCGATGGGACATTCTTCTAGACCAGCGACACAGAGATAGTATGGAATAGTCACAAATGTCGCTCCCAGGATTTCATTGGGCACGCGCGATTCGGGGAATTGAATCTTTCACATATGCACAGCACTGAGTGTAATTTGCATAGTAACAGCAATGATAGAAAACCTGCTGCTCTCGACGCGAACAGAACCAAAACAAACCCGTCTATCTCCCCGTGAGACGACGAGTTTCAAATGTGATATTATTTCTGGAGAATGACACTTTGCGGCATCAAAAATCTCTTTGCTGGGGCCGCTGGAGCGAAAAGATGAGACAGTTTTGAATCAAAAGGTTTGTTGTGATAGAGCAAAAAATATGCAAAAGATCGTCTCAAATATACATAAATATGACAGCTATTACCGACATACAGTTGGTGAAGCGAGCCAAAACAACTGATTGGACAGATTGGAGATCTGCGTAAGGCAGGAAAAGAAAGACTACAGAAACACGGGTATCTTCAAAATCATATTCACCTGCCTCGGTCACAGTTTTTATAGACAAAAAAACTTTCGCGACAAAGGACAAACCACCCTTGACATACGATAAATTGATTTTTGAATGGAGGAGGTTTTGGCTTCTTGGCAACGGCATTTTGCTAGCTGAAGAATGTTACTTAGCTAATGCATTGCATTTGACGCTTATTAGCAAAATGTTCTGCTCTTAAAAATGAGTGCAAAGGGTCCCTTTCCATCCAAGGTCAACCCCTCTTCTCCACATCCTAGTTGTTCTTCCTAGTTCCTGTTCGGTTATGCAACTTTTAAAAGGCAACACTGAGGAAGGCTAAATTAATAACTGTTTTCCGGCGTGTGTGCGAGTGTATTTATGCCGTTTGTTTGTTGTTCTGTTTGTAATCGTTTGTTTGTCTTATTAGTAGTTGTACAGTTTACCCATATATACACACGCAAGTTAAATTCACCGCCCAAGGACCACTGGTTGTCTCACGCCGTAGGTTATGAGAAGCCCAAGATCAAGGCCGATTGTATAAGAACCACAATTTAAATCATAAAACTCCTTTCATTTTTGTCTAGGTCTTCCAGTTGTGAGGCCGCCCTCGAATTAGAGATAAAAACTTAACAGCGAAAACTCTACCAAACAAAGAAATTCAGTAAAATCTAGTTCAAGATTTGTCTGCGGGCGCTGCGAGGACCACCGGCTGTCGAACAACCGACTAAGACCCACCCCCACGATAAGCAAATAGCAATTGTGGTTTCATTCGCTTGCTGATGGAATTTTTTAACCTGCTAATGACAGACCACATTGGAAATACAGTTCATAAAAGAGTTATGAGACGAAGGCGCGCTCTCATTGTAAACAACCGCAGTTTCTCTCTCCAGGCGAATAACACAGGTGTCGTGTTTTCGGGATTTCGGCCAATTGAAGCTAATTTTGACGTTTAAGGCAAACGCCATTTTTCGGTTCTACGACGACCCGCTCAATAATTTGCGGTTCGTGTCTGCAGCTTTTGTCGATTAGGCCGAAATGACAGTCACTCATATCTCTGCTAAAACCCACGCGTTCTCCCCGATATGGAACTAAGGGAATTCTTTGCTGAATGGCTGCCTTCTGTGATCGAATAATAAGGCCCCCCGCGGTAGAAAAATAGCAAAATCACTTCGTTTTGAAGTAAATCTGTGAGAAAACAGCCATGTGAGGGTCAAATTAAAGCCAAACAGAATTGCGGTTTTCCTGTCAAAATCAATACTATCACAGGGCTTAATGCCAAAGATGGGTTATCGAAGCTTAAATATCCCTGCCTTACAAGGTCAAGTCATGAAGACAAGCCAACGAAAAATATAAAAGTATTGAATAGATGTTATTGTTATCATTATTGTTTTCATTTTCAAGAAAAACTTAAGGTTAAAAAAAAAAACACGTCATCTAAGGAATGCAATTTGAGGAAATCCTGGGTCCACAAACTTTTACTGCTATTCAACCAAAACAGTCGACTTAAACTAACGAATGGATTGACGTTTACTCCGAGTTAGCTGACGGAATATTAAAGGCGATGTTTTGAGATAATTGCTGTAGATTTGGGGGCAGGTCGGCTCAGATAAAACCCGACTTCGTAGCAGACGTTTTGATCAATGCGTTCTATTGATGTCCGCGAAAAAACTGATGGAATTTGATTCGACATGGGGGCGTTTGTTTTGTTTTGTTTTGTTGTTTTTTTTCTTCATAAAGTTTTGTACATTAAAAACGAACGATCTGAAAAGTCATTTTATTTCTGCTCAGGCCTCCACACCCGAATAAAACAAGAAAAAGAAAAAGAAGAGAACATGAAACCCCGAACGCCGAACCAAAATTCAGACCGATTTTAATTCTTCGTTTGGGCCAGCATAAAAAGCATTTTCCATTCAATCGGTAATACATTGTTGACGCGACAGGTGCCGAGTATAAAACAAATAATATTCTACTGATAAAACGACAAATGCTCTGAACTTAATTAAATAAAAAGCCGACGGGGAAACGAGATGAGTTTTGGCGGGAGAATAATCAATCAGCTACGCTGGCGAAATAATTATTATTGAATTGTCGAGACTGTGTGTCGAATGATTAAGCTATATATTCTTTTCGACACACTGGCATTCAGCATATCTACAAACTTAATACTTTTATGATGAGAGCAAACAGATAAAGAAGGGATATAAACCACGCACAATATACTGACGCTGGGTAACTGGCATAGTGAAAAATCTGTCAGTAAAAAAGGAAAGAAAAGATAATGTCTTACCTAGCTTAGCTCGCTTTCCTAGTCGCAGGGATTGTGAATAATCGATCATGGCACAACAGCCCGGGTAATGAGCGAACGACAACTAACAAGTAATTTTCATATCCGAGCAGTTTCGAAACAATAAACGCACGGTTACAACATGGCAGTAGACTTACGTATAGAACGACGTCCTGCAGGGGAATCGCTTTCGGGTGCGACCTTGAACTTTCGTCAGAGAATAGCTTCTAATGTTCAGACTCTTGATGGTAAAAATCGACAAACTATTTAACAACAGCGCTGCATGTGTGCGTACAGATGACTGAACAAGCCGTATCAACTCAGGTTTAATCGGCCTACGACTGAGTTATTGCGCCTACTGTCGGTATCGATAATGCTAGAAAAAACTGTTTTCAAAGTTTCAAATCCTCTGTTTACTTAGTGTAGGAAAGTTAATATCCAGAAATATTTTTAAAAAGCAAAGATCGAAAGGAGTTCTCAGTTTAACTCAATAAAACTCTTCTTTGTCTAACGTCGACTTTTAATCCGATAGATGTTCAACAGAGAATCTGATTCCGAAACCCTAATTTTATCTCTAAAACCGCTTTAAAGGATTCCGTTCTGAAGTTAAATGTTCATATATTGGTACCTGTTGGTTTAATATTTTTAAACACTATCGTTTTGAATTGATAACTACAATTTTCTGGCCTGGCACCCTGGTAGTGGATAACGTTTGTACAAATCTAAGCGCTGCTGGATTGGTGTTTTACCTCACAACTCTGTTTTACTCGACCTTGAATTCATAACACACTACAATCAACTGCAAACCCGACTGTCTTTAGGAAATAGGCAGAAAAAGCTAAGAAATCAACTGCTTTCTAGAAAGATCTGCTTCTCGACCACAATGCTTAAATAGACAAATGAACACCGATTGAATGGTATTACGTTAATCATATTACAAAAACCGCTCAATTCTAGAATCAAATTGGCGTTCAGAATTAACAACGCCCGCTCTCTTCTAGAACTTGAGACTAAGTTCACCTACAATGGTCGCAGCATACAATCTTTAGCTAACTTACAAACACCACCCTTAAGAAACAATTAAACCAGAAGGCACCAATATCTTCTTAAATGGTGCTTTCTAATTCAATAAACGAACCCGAAGACTTTAGGCCCTTCTCGATACAATTCCCGAAGTCATGAATAAATATATGGCCTCGATCACACTTGAAGTTCTATTGAGATATTCTCTTTCTTTCGCTAGCACTGCAAAAAATATCTTTCTTTGCGGATTTTGATCTATGTTGTTCGTAAACTGAACTTGTATAAGTCTTTGATATTTCTTTCTTGTGGTTAGCCAACCAAATTTTTCTCTGCATGCCGGAACGTTCAGACGCGAGAAAAAGGCAATTAAGAGCAAAATTAATCAAAGGTTACTTATCGAACATGCATATTAAAAAAAAAAAAAATTCTAAATTGCAACTTGATCAAGCATATGCCAGTAGACGAAGAAGCACTGTTAAGGGTTCCACGACTTAATATTTTTCATTACTCATGATCAGTTGTTATTCAAAAGTATATTGCTACTTTCTTTTCGCGGTATAAGATTCTCATTGTCGTTGGTAATTTTTCCTTTTCTTTTTCTGCTTTCATAAGCCATAAATGTGATATTTTCCTGTGAGGCTGTTTCTGCTGTCATTTTTGTTAGTTTTAAAGTCACATGACACGACTCTAAATCCCATATTTGGCAATAGGCTATTTCCGAGTAGCCCCAAGCCTCTGCTTTAACCCTTTATGTCCCAGTAGTGACCAAGATCATTTTTCTCCTAACAATATCCATACACTGTCCAGATATAAGTTATGAGAATTAATAAAATGAAAGTGAGAGTTTCTAGAACTCAGAAGTGGCCTATTTACTAGTAATCGCGTTTCTGCATGCAGCCAATCAGGTTCAAGTTTACTAAATAAAGGGGTATTTCAACCTCTAGCTCTCTCGTGTCGCCTGGACTTTTTTATCCTTTTGGTGATTCATGTACACATTGTAAGAGTTTAAACCAGCATGTTTCACTCATGGCAGTGTCTGGAATTTCCCTCTTTCTCTCTTACACAGTGATTTCACATTTTCAGATACCCTCACCAATCCTCATGCACTCTCAAATAACCTAACCCTTGTTTAACCATACATGCTTAAGAGGAATACTATTGACTTTACATTGTCTTTTTTTGAAGATGATGAGATGTGCAGAAATACAAACGTAAATAAAGAAGTTGAAGTCCCGAAATTTTTTTGGGTTAATTTGCTATTTATTAGTTAAATTGCAATTACCACTGCTACGATCATATCTCCATTTAAATTGTCGTTTTTTTTTTTTTTTTGGTTAGAGTTGCAAATTTCTACAGCCACTTATTATTTCTTTGATTTTCGGACAAGAATGGAATATCTACTGCCAGACACACAGTCAGAGAAAAAGAAAGAGAATGTGCAAAAACGGACTCCAGAAACATCCCCTTTCCCTGTTTTTTCTCATCTCAAATCAACCGCGTGTTTTGAGGTGTCATCTCTTCTCAACATTTCGAAAGATACAGCTGTATGCATGCATAAGGCATGGTTTTATTGTTACTGTATGTATTTTACTGTTGGTGTTTTAGTTTATTAGTTTCTTTACATTTGCCTCGCCTGTCTCATGCTTGAAGATGGACTCTCTTGGTCAAATGAATTAAAGGAATCTTGGAGGTTCAAGAGTTCAAGTGGCCTAGAGATATTTTGTATTCTTCTTTAAACATATATTATTTTTTGGAAAGCAAAAACCACTTCAAAAAGTTGCAGGAGAATGAAAAAATCTTGCTTTAGGAGAAAAGGAGCAGGACGTCCATTGCGTTCTCACCAAAGAGAGGATAAAAGGACACGTTATCCTCTCTTTGTCCTCGCACCCTTTTAAGCATGCTATTAGATACTTTAGCAGTACTCTGAGATGTCAAAGGTTTCCATCCCATTGGGGACTTACCTTTTTTTCCTTTGTCCCATGTCTGTGACATAAAAGATATAACACCTTTCTCAAAAACCTTGAAGCAGTCATCAGTTTTAGTCTGCTACAAAGCCGTTTTTAGTATGGTCACGTTACCTCCTCCCCACAAACGTTGCGTGACGACACTAAAAACGGCTGTGTATCAGACTACATCAGTTTGCAGACAAAAAAAGCCACCTCGTGTTCCCCTAAACTTTTGCATACCCTTTGTTTCCAATTTCTTCTCGGTATTAAAAACACTGAACAGTTTATGCAAAATTTTAAGCAGACAACAAGGTGTATTATCGGCAATCTTAAAATTGTGAATGGAGAATTGAGTAAAGTAAAATTCTCGACCTCCTCTTGATTGTTCTGTGCCGTTAGAAATATGTAGCAAGAAATAATAACTCACCTCCACCATCGTTGTTGTTATAGTAATACAGGTGCCTCATATTTCGGCTTCCTGAATCTGATGATAAACAAGAATCGAAAGGCTTAACTTCGCATCAAAAAATAGGCGATTAGTACCCACTTCTGCCTTTTTTCAGAAGTATCTTATCTTACTTCTACACTACAATGTGCATACACCTACAATTTACTTTCGAGACGGCTGCAATTGTAACTTCTTTCTCAAAAGAGGATGATAGAGTAAAATAACATCGAGTCGGTCATGCGTAACAAATCCCCGCCGCCCTTTCCGCATCGTACATGGCGTGCCTATCGCTAGCTGTACTTTGCTGCTGACCAGACTACGTCGGCGCCTGCAGCGGTAACAATCGGTACTTTTTTCTTACTCTAGTTAAAATCGGTATCTTTTTTTGCAGAAAAATATTCCTACTCACTGATAAAAAAAAAAACTAGATGAATAAAAAGAAACGAACGTTCACATTCTAAATAACGTGTTGAAATGCCATAACTGGTACCTGCAGGAGGCAGAAGGCAGGAGCCAATCAGATGAGCTTCTCACAACTGTGAAATTTGATTAAGTGCTGCCTGTATTTTTCCTCCAAACGCGAACCTAGGCGAGGATGGTTTCTCGATTTCATCTCGAACACTGTCCTTTAAATCACAGAAATCAATACTACGCCTCTACGTTTACTTAGTAACTCTTATTTTCGAATAGGAACTAGGCTCGATTTATACCGTTCTCCTGGGTCGGGAGCCCGTTTCTCGAACGTCCCGATAACGGCCCGAGAAGCTGTTGTTATTTACATTGAAGATTGAGGTTTCAATAGTTTTATAGATAATCATGATAAAACTGTCAGCAGTGTCAGTTAGCAAAACAAAATGGAGTGGTTTGTCAATTCAAAAAAGCGGGTTTTTTTTCCAGAGTTCCACCCCAAGCACAGGCTCATTTCCCGAACAGCAGCAGCCAGAATAAGATCTATCAAACCTGAACTTTTGCCGTCTCCTTGAGTCACAACCCAAAAACTTTCTCGGGAGTTTGCAACTCAAGAAGACGGCTGAAATTCAGGCTAGGATCTGTAGCTTAAAGAGATTATAAATTATAAACGAATTTAGTGTGGACTATTGGGGCTTCATGAATACTTACAAAATCCCGGGCAAAATCGACTAAATTTGCCCGGAATTTCCATTAGGACCAACTTATAAAGCGTTCCATTTTCTTTTTTCTGCCTTTTTGGCCGCAATAGGCCATTTTATCACCAGAATGTTTCTTTTGTTCTCATCAACCACGACGAAATAGACCATTATTGTGGCTCATCAGAAGGGCGCAACAAACAGAAAAACTGCCGAGGACATACCCGCACAATCTGTTAAAAGCCCTGACAATGGAGTGCATGTCTCACCTACTGAATCACCCCATCACGTGTCATCGTGAGTTTTTTCCGCCTTTCTTATGGCCACAATGGCAAAACAGCTGTACAAAAGCTCTAACCCCGCCCCGGGGTGAGGGGGGCACTCCCTTATTTGGCCTATACGGGTATGTGCCGCTGAACAGGGTATGGTTTTCACTTTTCAGGGTCATAAGTCTTTAAGGGTATATAATTTCACTATTTAGCGTCTTGAACAGGGTTTCTTGGACAGGGTGTGAATTTTGGCGGAGTGCGGTCTACGTGTGTAACGAAATTTTTTAAAATAATCTAATTTTTTTCTGTCAGTAGTCTCAAAAAAAATCTTTTTGTATGTGACTCAAAACAAATTAAAGAAATGTATTTCTTTCCCTATTTTGTATTGTATTTTATACAAGAAAATATCTCCTTAAAAAGGGCGTTTGGGCTACAGTCTTAAACAGGGTCATGAAAAACAGTCTCTTGTCTTAAACAGGGTAGCAAAGAGCGGCTCAGTACCTACACCCAAACTGCCTTCCCCCCCCTCCGGAACCCCGCTCTGTTTTTGTTCTTTCGATGTCTTGTTTATGTCCTGCAAAGTTAACTTTTACGAACGATCAGCTTTTCAGATTTTGTTTACTTCGTATATTTTTACTGATCAGATCTCCTGTAGATCCTACGTCCTCTAGTAGAATCGTTTGCGATCCTTTACATTAAAATGTTGGTTTGTTACTTACCCTTTGTTGCAGGCCAATGGGCGCAGGATAAGCAAGTTTATTGCGCGCGATAGCGGAGAATTAAAGACTAGAGCATGTCTTTTTTTGCGCCCAAATCTCTCATTGGTCTGCTATGCAGGCTAACTAGTTTCGAAGGCGATGGCCGGATTCCTTTTTCGAAAAAGTTTCACCTAACTTTTATTCTTCTTAGAGACTTTTGTTCCTGGGCCATCGTAGTTTGATAAAAAAAAAAAAAAACACAAACAGCGGTGATAAACATTGTGAGTTTTCGCATTTTATAAACTTGACGTTTCATATGCTATTCAACACACTTTTGCAAAAGTGATCTTAAGTGACCGTTAAAGAAAATGACGAGACTATATATTCAAAAATTACAAGGGGTCTGGAAATTAGATTAAGGATTTAAAAATTCTTAACAGTAATGAATACAAAAGGCAACATCTAATAAAGCATTAGCTTTTTCAAAAGCAAATGGCCACCGAAAGCAACCGACCAAGTTTGTCTCACTGTTTCGCGAGGAATAAGCCCAAGGCTAATCAGCCACGAATAGCTGGCAAAGCGACCACGAGGCACAAACTCAATTCGGCTCGGTGTCGATTAGTTCCGAAATGTCCACGAAAACTCAACCGATCGAAAAACATTTGAATTCTGATTGGTTCCGGCAGTATTTCTTTGTTTTACGTAATTCCTTACATGCAGAAGATCCATAAGATGGTAAAGGCTACGTCGCTTAGCGGGATAGCCAAGACTTGCCAAAAAATCTTACCAATGAATATCTACCTCAATTCTTTAACAACAAAAAGACATTCGAAAACAAAACCGAAAGAAAAAATCTAAATTATCATTATTTTTTGTTATTTCTTATTAATTATATAGGGAAATCACTGGAATTTAAAGTCCAAGATTGTTTGACCCCAGTCAAGAGATAAGACTTTGGTTTTTTAGCCCCTAAGCACTATTATTTACTAATTATAATAGCTATTTTATCCTTTCATTGTGTATTTCAGGCGAGAATTGTTTTAACTCTACTCGTGAATATGAAAATACAACAAGTGTTATAACAAGTTTCGAATATTTTACGAGATAGTCAGAAAAACTGAAGGAGCGATATCGCAAGTTATGATCCTGAATTCATGAGAGTTGTTATATAGTTTGGGGTAGTAATTAAGATCTGAATGCATATATTAGATGCTTTAACAAAAGAAAGGTGTAAATATTTAATAATTTAAAGTATGCCATATGCTCTCGAGGCACCCTCGAGCTGAAGAAAACTCAAAGCGTCCAGAAATGATACTTTTTTTATGATATTAAAAAAATGCAGAACTATGGCTGATCGCAGTAATACAGCTTTTTTTATATAATTAGATCGTAGTGGGCAAATCGCATGATAAAACCTGTAACAGTATAAATTTGGACTATTTCCAAGTAACGTAGGAGAAACTGGCAAGCTTCAGATTTGTTCCTTGCACCTGGCAGTCGACTTGTTTTACATAAAACTTAGAAACTACTTTTATTGCAGTCATTCGAATATTACAATTTTTTTCAGTTTGTATTTTTACTATATAAAAAAATGTGTTACCACATATATTGTCAATTCGGAAACGACAAATTACTGCATAGGCTAGCGATCTTCTGTTTACGAGAAGCGCACGAGAAAAATAACAAGATTCTGTGCTAAAAAATTTTCTAGCGTCGCCGATCGCGTTGCTAGAATAAGGCAGCAAAGTTCAAGTATATGCAACTTACCTGTCGTTTCGACAGTCGTCTGAGAACTGTTTGGCACTAATGAGGCGTACATAACGGCCGTACTAGATACAGATTGGTTCTTCTGCGAGTTCAATTTTTGTCATCAAAATTTCTCGAATGGTTAGAGACTCGTGTCCATTCTCGATGAGGTACGTTCTCATGTTATGACACTTGGATCGAGTAAAGCTAGCAAGTGGTACACAACAACTTTCAATGCCGCTAAACTCTACTACAATTATCTCCTTGATCTCTATGGAACGTTTCGCGTTTTTGTCCTCAGACAAGTAACAGTTTATTTTATTCATGCGATCGCACGCTTTTTGTTTCTAATGGACATCTTTGGCCATTGTATATATAATCCCGAAAGCAAACCATTAAGCAAGCCATGTTACCATTGGCGCTTTCTTTATTGGTTTCACACTCCTAAATTATTGATTGGTCACAATAATTACAATAATCCATTGTCTAACGGGTGCCGGAAATGCTGTTTGGGCGAGTTTTACTTCCGGTTAAGAAATAGTTTCTTTGTGTTATTGAATTGTTAATTTGCTTCTTTTTCCTTAAGTATTTTTACCCTTTCATTTTTTAAGTCATTTTGTAAGTTATCCGTTAGACTTTCTCGGGTGCACAAACTCTGCTCGATTATTTTTAATATCAAAATGTTTTTATACTTTCTACTGTAGCCTGAGAAAACAGCCAGCATTTCGCTACCCCGCCACTAGTTTCCCGGCGAAACGACGTCTGAGAAACGAGCAAAGAAATTCCATACTGATGACGCGTTACTACCCAGATCTGCTTCGTGCTTCTGATTGGTTGGGAGTTTGCCTCAATTCAACCAATCTCAAACAACGTCAGGATCTTGGTAGTGACGCACACAGTCATCAGTATGGAATTTCTGCGCTCGTTTCTCAGACGTCTTTTCGCGAGGAAACCAATGGTGGCGTCGCCAAATGTTAGCTCTTTTCTTAGGCAATTTCTACCGCAAAGTTCACGTCAAACTCGTGAATACCGAACACGCCCATGGCAAAAGAGAAAAAAAAATGTTCGTTTAGAAAACAATATCGTCTTTAGTTTTGTAACTGAGCATCCTGCTATATATATATATATCATCATTCGACGGCTGATAAAATGAAATGGCCTTAACCCCGGTGTGAGCCGTCCATTTTTAGGGTAAAAAACTGCAATTTTAGGTTATCCCTCAGTAGAAAGAGATCCTTTGATTCGAGGAAGAGGACGACGCCGGGGGAAAGATTTTCACGTATTGTCAAAAAATGGACACTCCGGAAAGCTTCACTTTACTCTTTTTTCACCAGAAAAGTTAACACGGTTATTTTTCTTGAAGGAGGTTTAGCCCTTTTTCTCGCAAAATAATAAAACTTCCAACATTTGATAACCTGTCTCCATCACTGCATTCTCGCTAAACCTGGTAGTAGAATGACGACGGCTAACGCATTTTCCCGCCAAAATGAGGCTGGTTCACGCGCGTGCGCACTAGTAAGTATTTGAGAAAGTCTGCACCGAGTCTGGTTCTTGTAGTTGTACTCGTCTTAGGGGGTAATTACATGAGACCGGGACGAACTCAGACCGGTATGAGATCGTATCGGTCTCCATACATTTCGTTTGATGCGTTTACGTGGGACCGGCCTAAAAACGAACTCAGAGCGGTCTGACTTCGCGTCGGTCGCTGACCCGACACGAGTTATTTTCGTACCGGTCTGAGACTGTTCCGTTCTCATGTAAAACGTAAACGAATCTCAGACCGGGTCCATAAATAGCATGTTTCTTCGTACGGTTCCATCATTTTTGCTTTTTCTCAGCAAAATAAGAGCACTTCTATGAATAACTGTAAACAAGACTGGGAAGTAGCTTCAATTGAAGATATGCTTCGGTTAATGTGAGGGATTGCACCATTTTGAGATGCTGTGCATTTAACATGACACCAGATGAGCGTTAGATAAAGCTTACAATTTTCTGGGAGCAGTAAAATCTACGGTTCTCTACTCACTGTCTTAACTGGTGTAACTTGTGTACCAGTTAGGGCAGTTAGTGAATAATACGTTAAATAATCGAGTTAAGAAAGTTATATAGCTACAACAATCTCCTGTTTTTGAGTTTGTACCGGTCTCATGTAACCAACGAAGTGTTTCATACCCGTCTCATGTAAACGACGGCAAAAATTACAAATTCGTACCGGCCTGAGTTCGTCCTGGTCACATGTAATTACCCCCTTAGAAGCTAAAGGTCTCTAGTATCGTGTCTTATCCTACAAAACCGTAGAACGTTCCAGTTTTAGAGAAAGGGCGATTTTAGGTCAAACGCAAAAAGTTTTAATGGAGAACACAAGAAGGAAAATGACAGTTTTGTCTACAAGTCAGAATACATTAGGAATTGTTTTAGAGAAGGTGGAACGGGCAATTCAGGTATTCGTTGTACACGGTTGCTACTAATTCTCTTTCTAATAACCAGGCGACAAAAATGTTGCAGCGTACGAGGAGAACTCGTCAGCCGTACTAGTCTACGCCAGTTCAAGTCTGTTTTCTTCGCGCGAGAGTTCGCACGACAAATCTCGCGCGTTTCTTGCCTGTTTCCCTCGAACTCTAACAACACCTTAAACAAGTCAGGACTTTGCACTTTCATAGCGATGGGGTCTCTAAACGCCACGCAAGTTCCTTCATGAAGAGGATCCACACTGGCTCCCAGCTTAAGTAACAATTTAATGCATTCAAGCTGTGCTTTTTTGGACTTGTGACTATGACCGTAGCAGAATCGTGTCACTGCGATACTCAGAGCAGTGTTCTTCCCTCGGTCGCTGTAATTGGGATCAGCGCCGAAGTCCAACAAAATCTTGGCACATTCACAAGAGGAGTTCTGCGCCGCAAGAACAAGAGGCGACGTGTAAGTTGCCATGTTTGTATCCGCGCCGCGTTCCGCCAAGATTTTCACGCAATCAGCGCAGTCGCTCTCCACCGCAACCATCAGCGGTGTCTTGGGAAGGACATCTACATCTTCGTATATGTGGTTGGGATTTGCCCCCCAGTCTAAGAGCAGTCTAGTACAATCCGCGTGTCCTTGACAAGCCAAGCAAATCGGAGTCATGTTTCCGCTCTGCGTGGCCGCATCCACGTTGGCGCCCGCAGTCAGTAACAACTCCATGCACTTGTAATGACCCTCCTGACTGCTCAAATGCAGCGGAGTGATTTTCTCAGGGCTCGTCTCTATGCATGAGCTACCTCCAGCGTTTAAGAGAATTTGGATGCAATCGGAGTGCCCGCGTTCTGCTGCGGCATGTAGCGGTGTTGCTCCATCGATAACGGAGGTTTCTGGACTTGCTCCTAAGAAGACACGGCAAAAGTTAGATTAGTTGTTGTTGTTGTTATTGCATACCTTAGGAGGTTAGTAAGTACTTTGTTTTTACGTGGAATGTGCTTCCCTAATCTAATATTTACTTCATCCATATTAAGTCCATATTAAGCATTCATACTTCTAAGGAATGATGTCAATGATCATTGTAACCATCTGGGAATGAACAGCCTAGCTTTTGCCCTAGCTCTGGTACAATTTGTCAACTAACAGTGACTGTCGTGACTCTGCATAATTATGTCAAAAATTCCTACAAAATAAGGGGTGACAAATGGTAAAATCCAAGACTCACCAAGACCCTTGCTTAAATATCTGAGCCCGATACCCAGTCTCGAGAAAAAGATGCAAATGCAAACTGAAGGCCGAGTAAATTTAGTGTAAAATGCAAGTTGTGAGGTACTGATTTCACGGAAAAGCAAGTTTTTTACAGTAAAAAGCCAAACTGAAACGCAATTCCAATGTTCTCTGTAAAATAGTTTTGCCGCTGAAATTAATCAGCAAAAGCATTTCTTGATTGCAAAACGGCCGCAAAAACAATCAACACAATGCTGACCGATGCTCCTTGATATCAACTGGTTCTATCGAAGTGTTGCTTGGAAACTGAAAAATGCACCTACATGAGTCATACTGAATGAGGTCAATTGGAGCTCAGTCTTCACTTGGCGATTTCGTGGGAGCCACGAGCGATGTAAATTCTGACAGATTTATTAACCTTGCTTTGAAAGGAATAAATTAAATCAACTTTGAAATGGGCTGTTACTGATTACAGGTGTAACAATGGGTAAAAGCAGTAAAAAACAATCACCTGCAGCCAAGAGGGTGTTCATGCAATCAACCAGGCCTTCCTGAGCAGCAATAAACAAAGGTGATGCTCCATCCACAGTCAAAATATTCACATCAGCACCTTCTTTTAACAACAGTTTTAAACAAGAATGCTTGCCATATTGTGCTGCGGTAAATAAAGGCGTGGCCCCATCACTGTTCTGTATGTTGATGCTTGCTCTGCTGGAAAGAAGCAGCTTGATGAAGTCTTCTCGCCCAGCAAATGCTGCCTCATGGAGTGCACTCCAACCTCCAATGTCCTGACCATTTGCATCCAGATTGAATGTTGAGAAAATCTGAAGAAAAAATGATATCAGTACCAGAAAGTTCCCCTGCAAACTATTTTTTCAAAGGTTGAAGGTTTGTTTACAGTAAGTAGAAAGTCCACCTAGCTTATTCAGCTAGTTTGTGGGCACTTCACTCAAATAATTAGAAGTAAAAAACCGCTTAGTACATAACAGTATTAAAAAACTTGACTAGCAGGAGGCAGCCCGTTAGCTATTTACAAAAACGGCTGAGAATTAACTTGGGATAACGAGAATAAATCCAGTAGGTGGCCTGAGTGACAGTCAAACCCATGACCGCCTGATTGCCAGTCCGACGTGCTGGCCACTCAGCCCCACTACCTTAACTTTCAATGGCTAGATTAAAAATAAGATTTTGAAGACAAACCTCAAAACATTCTATGCTTCCACCTTTTACAGCAGCAGCAATAAGATTCACTTCTTCATTGTTCATGATATTCACATCTGCACCAAATTCTAAGAGTGTCCTTACACACTCCACATGGCCATTCACAGTGGCTAAGAAAAGAGCAGTTTCACCACTATAGGCTTTTGAATCAAGAAGGTCCTCACTCCTGTGTTGCAGTAAGTTTCGCAGACAACTACCGTGTCCTGCGGCAGCTGCTTCATGCACTGGGAACCAGCCACGGTTGTCTGAAACATCACAGGGTGCCCCTAACAAATGCAGTAGTAACTTGATTAATTATTAGAGCAACTCTTCTAAAGAAAAATCAGGTCTGCAAGCTAGTGGTGTGCCGATAATCAACAACAATTTAATCAATCATCGATCAAAACCTTCAAGCAATGCTATAATTCATTTTGGAAAATGTTCAATCAAAAATGTTTGTGGGAAAAAATTAAAAATTCTTGTTGGCAAATAAAAAATTAAAGAAGAAGAGAATTTCATCACCAGGAAGCACAGAAAAAATTCTGAGCTCACTGGTTGTCGGGCTCAGAAAGTTTGTGTTACATGTACTTTGTCTTGCACAAAGGTGAAAAATAAATGGAATGTATATAAGAGAATTTTCCCATCATAATAGTTGATGTCTGATCAGGTAGACCAATCTGATTATTATTTTCTGATGATCGATTATGAAATCTCTGCCGATTCCGAACACCACTTCCTGCAGAGCTACAAATAACAGTTAATCATCGGACAATGGCACACTAAAAGTTGCCCATGTCTGCCAAAACGCTTCTGGTGGTCATACATGATGACGGGGCAGATCAAGTACTTAGACTGTCATTTTTTATGCTGTAGATTTGCATAGAAATTAAAGAAATAAAACATTTAAAAAAATTTGTGTCCTATTTTTTTTGGTTTTTCTGACTACAATGGTGACCTGGTCAAAAATACATCCTTCTAAAAAAATTTATTTGCAGCCTGTGCCTCTACCAACGTACAAGCAAATGCTTTTGAAAAAAGAAAGCTTATTATACATGAGTAAATACTGTAATCTACCTTTAACACAGATAGCCCAAGCGTAATATGAGAGTTTGTATGGGAAAAATAGAGTTTGAAACTTAGATGAAATAAATGAAGTAAAAGCGATAAAAGTATCAATAAAGTGTAAATATTGTTACCTGGAGTCGTTGTCTTTGTTTTTACGAAGTTTCAGCGCGCTTTGAGTACTTTCACATCATCTGACCTGACAGTGTAATAGTAAGAGACAAGGTAGGACAGAATCGCTTGATCGATCTTCAAAGCTGCTCAGAATCAGCCAAATTTCACGCGAAAAAACAAACACACTTACATTTTACGCCACCGAATCCACAAAGTGGTACCCTAAGATCACCTTCCTGCAATCCGTTCCAGTAAACCTTGTGTTTGGCTCGCATAACTCGATCGAAAAGATCAACTACAGTTCAAAAATTGGCGCCATTTATCCGTGACTAGTAGAAGTGTAACATTTCAACCGTTTTATCGCTCGGCAGTGACTGGGTGCTAGCGTCAAATAATAACTGACCGGGAGAGGGTGACATTACTTCGTTAAGACAAATCTCTACGCACCCACCTCCAAGCAAGGTTGGCTTCTTTGTTTTGTTTTGTTGCTTCGTTCATTGGCTGAGTGAAAACAAAGAAGCCGCCCTTGCTGTGAGTGTGTTTGTTTTTTCGCTTGAAATTTGGAGCTGATTCTGAGCAGCTTTGAAGATCGATCGAGCGATTCTGTCCTACCTTATCTCTCATTATTACACTGTCAGGTCAGATGATGTAAAAGTACTCAAATCCCGCTGAAACTTCGTAAAAACAAAGACAACAACTCCAGGTAACAATATTTACACTTTATTGATAACTTTTATCACTTTTACTTCATTTATTTCATCTAAGTTTCAAACTCTATTTTTCCCATTCAAAAACTCATATTACGCTTGGGCCACCTGTGCCTTTAACTGAAAATAGTGTAGTAGTGGTGGAAATAAAATTGTTTGGTTTTGGGTTCATACAAGACACAGGTCTACTCCAACAGCGCACATCCAACAACTGTCATAAGCATCAAAAACAAGTCTTGATTACTTTTAATGCAATGTGGAAATCTTACTTAAGAAGATTTTTGTAAAAACATAATTAATGTAGGCCTATTTTACAAGTATTAAACATAGGGTAATAAATTTTGTACTAGCAAGTTTTCAGTAATACCGTAAGCTGAAATACACATACCACTGGCTAGAAGAGCTCTTAAAGTTTCTTCATCACCTTCCCGTGCTGCAAGTCCAACTTTTGACGCCGTTAAATCGTCTGTTCGATCAAAAAATCGCAAGCCATTGCGAATATTTGCTGGATCACTGTCGGCCATCTTGAAAATCACATAACGACACAGATTTAACAAAGAATTTGATTGGATGACTTAAAGACATGTGGTTTGCTGACCAATCATGACTTTTGTTATATTTCTCCCATAGACCTTTGCGAGCGTTAAGCTAAGGCTTCGTGAGGTGACGACGCGTGCTTGTGGCTTTGGAGCTGAATTTTTACATGATTTTTGAATGAAATCGGTTTTTGATTAGTTGTGGTAAAACAAGGAGTTTTGCCAAAAGAAAATGACGGCCTTTTTGCCGCCGAATCTGCTCGCACTTTTTGCTCCTCGAGATCCAATCCCATACTTACCGCCTTTGGATAAACTCAGTTTTCAAAAACGGCCATGGCTGTACACCGGGCTTGGAAAGTTCGTCAGAGTATTCGAGGTGAGAACTTGTTTACTTTGTTTAGCTTGATAACATTTCTGGGTCATCTTGCTGTGAGAGATGAAAAGAAATTTATTTGTTACGTTCGAGTGGCGAACTTATAGTTGTAATTGAATAATATTATTTAAGCTCCTACACACTAGATTTTTAAGAGCTGCAAATTGATTGCGTTTAGCTCACCGGTTAAGTTCTCATTGCTTATGAAATTTCTTTTTTCGTGAAAGTTTTTCCTTGATCTTTACTTATGGTGACTTGCTTAATTGTTGTATGGAAACAAGAAATTCGAAATTGGTCCATAAAAGTGGTTAGCCTTCTGTTTGACTTCGGCAACCTAATGGCTTGAAGGCTGTTCAAACCAAAAAAATCAATCTATTCAATACCTTTTAAAATTTGATCTCCTGTGTTATTCCATGTGCTGTGCTTGGTGAAAAATTCACAGTTACAAATCAGCAGGCCAGGCTGAAAGTTATTTCCCCCAAAGTTATGTTGGCTTTACACTTGGGCTGTTTTAAATGCTGCAATACTGCCAAGCTAAGCTGGTTCAAAAGTAGTGTAGTATGACTGCAGTGTAACTTAGTTTCAGGCGTCAAATTGAATTTGCTGAAACGAAATTAACCATTTCAGCCAAACTTGAAAATGTACAAAAATTTATTGATAACATATGATCTGAGTGCAGTGCGTGCTGCAGTTGCATGACGTGTGAAACCAAGTCATGTTACTGCCATGTAACACAGCAAAGTTTGCCAGGGTGCACGTTTCAGAAACCATGAACTAGTAAATAAGCAGCCTGGGTTGCAGATGTAATCTAAACCCAGTTAATAACGTCTGTGAAGCAGCGCTGAGATCCTTTTTCTGGGCTCCCAACAGACTCAGCAACTTGCTTGATGGGCAAATCCAAAATGGCATTTTTAACAGACCAATTATGGCGCATACTCAAATCCTGATAACCAGGTGGGAGCCCAGAACAAGGATTTCGGCACTGTTTCGTAGATGGACTTAACCAGAAGTTTAGGATTGTCTTTGGCACAGGCTAATGAGCAGCATAAGAACTACCTGTAACGATTTCAATACATAATCAAGAGAAACATTTATGTGAATTGTTAAAATAATCAACAAAGGGAAAATTTTTTCCACTGATTCTTTAAGGAAATGTAGGGAGATCAGTTTGGAAATTTGTAACTTGATATTGGGGCTTAAAGGTTGAAGCATTTCCTTTTTGCTGCAGCAAGGTTGTTTATCTTGTAGAGAGTGGACTGTAGTTTATTTGTTCACTTAAGATTTCCTCCACACCTTAACTCTGATAGTGAAAGTTTTGAGTAGATAATATTGCAAACTATGGTACATGATGAATATTTTGTCATGTTTTCAGGATCCAGAAACTACTCCACCACCCACTCGAGGTGAAACCAGAGATGAGAAGACAGAACGAAAGGTGCCATTTTTTAAGTGCTTATTGTATTGGCTGCTTTAAAGTTTATATTGTGTTACCAATTGGTAATCTGCCCTGTTCTACACAAGAGTCCCTAAAAGAATTTTCTACCCCCAATCTGAAAGCCTTTCTAATGCAAAATACTCTGTTAGAAAGCAAGTTACAAAACCTTATTGTGCTGCTTGCCTTTTTAAGCCTATTTACATTGTCATTCTGTTGTCTTGTTCAAAACAAACATAAAAGCAGTTCAAATCTTCGCTTGTCTCCTCAGGATAACCCTTGATCTCACAAAAATAGTCCTGGCCAGCTTTGGGCACTGAATTTAGAGTAATCTTTTAACTTTTATTGGAGAGGTGATTTTTTGTAATGGGCTTTCATTGATCATTTCAGAGGAAAGAGAAAGTGGAGCGAACAACAAAGTTTCTGGATGATCAATTGGAACAATGTAAGTGACTGTCAGTGTTCCTTATATGCTTTGTACTTGCTTTAAGTGCAACAGTAGTTGGGATAACTTCTGCGGTACAAGTAGGTAAGATCAATAAGATTGTTGTTTCTTGCCTGCTGGTTTAGCCTGTGACATAGAGCTCAAAACAAAAATTGAATTTCAGTTTGTCCTTTGGGCAAGCAGCTCTCACATTTTGTTTTCCTCATAGGGTCATTGCTTAATACTAAAAATACTAATTCTTTATTTATACAGTGCTTTATACAAGGTTCTAAAGTGCTTAACAAGAAATATAAATAATAATATGAAATAAAGAGACATATAAAATTAGCTAATTTTGCTGAAAATTGAAAGATCTTAAAAGCTATGTTCAAGGAATATTAACATTTAGAAAGTGCACTGACAAGGTCCACAGAACGATAAAAATAATCTATTCTAAACAAGTAGCTTTTCAGTTTAGATTTAAATTAAATCTAAATTAAATCTAAATTAACTCAAGGGGTTGGGAGAATTCGAGACAGTTATTCTCCCAACCCCTCTCGTGTTTATATCAGGCTATGCAAACACAGAAAACGTTTTCTATTGCTTAAATAACAACTTGTTCTTAGCTTGCTTAAATTATCTTGCCTGGGGCAAGTGAGCTAAGCCCTTACCAAGTCATTTTCCTACGAAGAAAACCCACTGTTTCTGACTGACAGAAGTTTTTCAAGCCTGGGTCAGGAGCACGGACATATAATTTATTAATTTCTGTTCTTTTTCAGGGGATCCCCACAGTGATGCTAATGCTGTTGGAACTGATGCCTTTAAGACACTTTTTGTTGGAAGAATTGTATGTAGTGCTTTTCCTTACTTTCAGGTTACTGTAGCACTTGTTTAATCAATTAACTTGAGACCCAAGAGTTACCAAAATCAATATTCTCTTAAAAGGGCTGTCACTAACATTTCTTATTATTATTTCATGCAAATTTTTGTTCCTTTTCATTGGCCAAGAACCCACCACTTGACCTGCAAATAACTGCCTACAATTATTAATAATGGTCTGCTCATGCACAATGTCGTCCAGCTGTGTTTGGCTCCATGCTTTTCTCCTTCTTACGATCACTCGTGGGTGAAATTGGCAGCTTTCCGAAAAATATTTTACAAAAAACAAACTTGGTGACTGAATGATAAAACAATAACATTATTGAACTCGGTTATCACAAAATATTGTGATTTGTCAGTGTCTCACAGATCAATAAATTATTGCCTCAGCCTTCAGCTTTGGCAAATAATTGAACTGCTTGCCACTGACAAAACATGGTATTTTGCTCAACCTCATCCAATAACTGTTAATTGTCAGGTCTATAAAATTTGCAGGTGGGGAATTAAACAGTTAGGAAGTGTTTCTTAATCTTCCTCTTGTTTCCTACAACAGCAGCTGGGAGTCAGTAGCCTTTAGTGACAGCCCTCAAGTTAAAAGATACGTAATCAAGGGAAAAGCTTATGAGAAGTAATAAAGTGATCAACAAGGGGAAATGTATCGTTCACATAACATTTTTCTCACTTTATTATTTGAAGAAATGTATGGAGATAAAGTCTTCGCTGGAGAATACTAAGGCTTATAATAGTGGAAATTTTTCAGATTACTAAATCTGTTAAATTTACACGTAATTATGAACTCCACTAAGTCACTTAGTCGAAAGCTGAGTGCGATTCCTTTTGCCTTTTATTATGTATGGAGTGTATGGAATGACATTAACAAAATGAATTGAATATAAACATGGGAACAAAAGAACTTACCTTCCTATCTGGACGACTCAACTCTGGTTAGAATTTATTTTTCTGTTTTAAAAATTTTGTTTAGAACTATGATACCTCTGAATCTAAGCTCAGAAGAGAGATGGAACTCTATGGACCAATCAAAAGGGTGAGTATTGTGCACTTTGAACAAGATTATTATTGAGCTTAATTTCCCTCTTTCAGTTAAAACAGACCAAAGAAAGTGTTGAAGTCTTTCAGTACTTTCCTCCTCCACCATAGATTACTTCAATGATATCCACAATACTTACAAAAGCTTTGCCTGCAAAAATTCAGATGTGTTATGCACGTAAAACTGTTGTATACATTAAACTGCTGCTTACATGCATAAGTTCCCCACTTATAAGCACCGAACCCCCCCCCCCCCCCCCCCGATTATAAGCTCTCCCAGATACAAGCCCATCTCCAAATGAATTTGATATATTTTGACATTTTGAAGCTTACATTTTATAATAATTAAAAACCAGTAAATGCTGAGCACTGCAATGGCTTGTTTCAAAGCTCTTTTTCCATTCAGGTTATAAGCCTCTCAGATATAAACCCCTCCATGTACATTAGCTCTCCTAAAACCCCATAGAAGATATATGAGCCCAGAGCTTATGAGCGGCATTTTATGGTAATCTCTCATTCTCTCATGACATCATTGCATTGATGTTCATGCAGAATCTACCCTTCCCCTTGTTCCAGAGAACAATAAATGCCCACTCTGAACAGGATTTCATTGATGTAGCATGAAAGAATTTCTCGTTCACATATTTGTACAGAAATTGTTATTTGCTTATTTGATCTGTTTGCAGATTCATCTTGTCCACAATATAAACAACAATAAACCCAGGGGCTATGCCTTCGTTGAGTATGAACATGAACGTGACATGCACGGTATGTATAAAACATAATTTTTTTTACTTTCTCTTGCTGGTTTATGCAATAATATTCTTTAATTTTGGTACAGCAACCTTTATTTTAGCTCTATGCCCAAATTTTTGGCAATCCAAAACTAACTTTGCTAAACATTAATGAGTTTGGATATGTCTGTTTTGCGCACCAGTTAAAAATTTTGAGGTCAGCGTTATGATGGATCACTTTTTAGTTTGAACTCATTTTGAGATACCTCAAAGATTTACTGTAAGTATTGGGTTGAGCCAAGTATGTCATAGTAACAGACCTTGAGATGGAACCTTGAGATGGAAGTTGTATTCATTGCTCAGTTCACCACAACAAACAGTTTGGTGTCCACTATCTTCCTTGCTTTTCCTGATCTACTTACTAAGAAGTTTTGGTGCACATGGTTATGAATGTTGACATTTGTATTTGGAGGAAAAACAAAAGTGGTTTGCCGTGAATGTTTGGTTTTCAGGCCAAATTTAAGGTTGCTGTACCCAAAATGCCAATCATAAGATTGCAAACTCATGATTCCTTTCGGCAGAAAGTTTATGAAGGGGTTTAGGCCAGAGTGAATGATGAAGCCCATATACTTTAGATACTGTTTCATCTCACATTTGAGATTCAAGGATGTTTTTGTTGGTAGTATTTTTTTTACCTTACATCTGTTTGGAAGGAATTGAAGAAAAACTTTCATTGCTCCTGGTCTTGGAACTGAAACAAGACGTCCTTGAATTTCAGGCGTTTCAAATATTAAATAATTGACACTAGTATTATTGTTATTGGCAAAAAAAGAAAATTGAAAGGTGGAGAACATACTATTGTATCAGGTTCAATATCACTTTTGAGGTAAACGGCATGGGTTTTTAGTCTTGGTTGTAAGTAAGGTTAACTCTACATACCAGTATGTTAAAAAAATTCATTTTCAGTGCGTTTATTACAGCCCTGTTCAGAGTATTTTGTAAGAAAACAAAATAACCGAATTTTGTACTTTACTGCGACTTCTTGAAGCAAATTTGGCCTTCTGGTATTGATTCACACAGACCTGTTTGGTAGCACTAAAAACCCTGAGGCAAATAAGTAGTTTCTGTCCAAGTTTTAGGGCTAACTGGGCTTCACATTTTATGTAAAGTGCTGGTACATAAGCGTTTTGGCCAAGCAAACTATTCCTCATTTTCTTACTAAGTTACCCTATTCTGGTCAAATCTTGCAGTGAATACTATATCACTCGCCATCATGCAAAAGTGAGAGTTATCTTTGATGAGCCAGTACTTGGTTAACTTTCCCCAATACTCTTGAATTCTCCTGAAAGATAATCAGGTAAAATGGTGGGTATAGGTCAAACTCACACAGGTAAAACAGGGTCATTCAACTCTACTTTTAACACAAAATCAAGAACATAATTAAGAAAGATAAATTCCAAGTTTCTAATCAAAGCAATGTCAGTGTTTTTTTACCTGTGCTTTGACACAAAGTCAACGGTATATCTATTGAAAAACCCAGCCGTAGAAGTTCTGAAAGTCTCTACATTACCTTTCATGACTAATTTTCAGGTTACCACCATGTAAGGTTTCCATCAACTATAGTTTTTTATTTTTTTTTATTTTACCTCTGGTGTTTTTTAGTTGGATTGGAAAACAAAAATCTATGTGTTCAAGTTTACAAAACACTATTTGTGAAGACAAGAGATACCATCATATGTTCTAGAGTTGCGGAGCTTTGAAACAATTTTATCTGCCAGTGTATTTTTGAGTATTGTAGAGTTGACTCTACAAGCTGAATTCTTTAACAGACATCAAAGTCGTATATTTTATCATTAAATGATTTTATGGAGCATAGTTTAATAGTGGCATGATGGAACAATGCAAGATGTTGCTTAATTAAAAAACATAAGGCTGGGCTTATTAGGGATTGAATGCTTGTGTAAACTTAAGCTGTGTGCAAGGTTAGCACAGGTTCTTTTTCAGTCTTCTGAAGCTCTCTCTTGTGTTTTTTTTTTTTGCTAAAAAATGGAGATAACTCACAGTGTCAAATAAGAGCTAAAGATTAACAAAAGGATGGCTTTGTTTAATTTCAATGATTGATAATTTTTAACAATAACCTCTCGGGTGAGTATTACCAAGGGAAGCCAGTTAAGTTTTCAGCATTATTACTTTGATGCTGGAAAAAATAGTTGGGTAAAGATCATGGTTAACATCTCTTTTTTCATGTCGCAATTAAACTGCCATTGAAAACTTGTTGCGAGACTATATGTCATGCCTATGACTTGGCCTTTTTAACCTCAAAAGCGAGTATGTACCTAAGAAAAAGCTAAGCAGGCTTTTTTATTAGTTAAGCTGGTTTTTTTTTTCACTCAATTGCACCGTCCAAATTACCTTATGTCTTAGCCTGCAGCTGGCTCTTAGGGACATCTCTGCATCAGTAACTTGCTTTGTTTGGAAGGGAGGGATACAAAATGAGTTAATTGGCTTCCCTTGGTGAGGTCACTGGCTGTGATGGTAATAAGCCCCAGTGACACATTCACGGTACTGGAGAGCTTTGATTGTCTGTCTGTCACCAAGTAATGAAGTAATGTTGGTACATTAGGATCTGGTGGGAGTGTGAGTATTCTTACACTTCGTATTTTTGTTAACTCTAAACGTCCCAGCTCTGAAAAAGGTTTAGGGTGCTTTCCTTTGGGATGATCTGGATCAGAATGAGTGATCTAAGGTCACTCAGATTATAGTGCTTCAAAGGAGCTGATGCATCCTTGTCCTGAGTGGATTTGTCAGTTCCTTTGATCTCAGATCACTGATCCTGATCTGGATCATCCCACCAAAAAGTCACCCCTAAAGCTGCATTACTGTGCAAGAGTTGAAAAAAAAAATTATCAAGGTTTAAAATGTCACCTTGATATGCTGCCAAATTAGAAACTGAAGCAGATGAAACTTCAGAGCAATTAGATGCAAAGGAGTCAAGGATCAAAAGTAGTCTTTTCTTTTACGTAGTGCACACAGAAGGCTTTTCTTTGGCTAGTTTGGGTGACTTAAAACCATGTATTCCAAAATAGAAGTCAAAAAATAATTTTTTTCTTGAAACAGATTAATTTGGTATCAAGCATTAAAACAGACTCAAGCTTACAGATCGGAGAATGACCCAGTCATGTAAACAGTGTAGTTGGCATTAGGCTCTTGGTTGTGGCTCTGATATAAAAAAAAGATTATTCATCT
Organism: Porites lutea; assembly: GCF_958299795.1. Taxonomy (NCBI): domain Eukaryota; kingdom Metazoa; phylum Cnidaria; class Anthozoa; order Scleractinia; family Poritidae; genus Porites; species Porites lutea. The sequence goes on from NC_133206.1 coordinate 8,376,123, forward strand.
TGGTTGTTGTTGTGGAATTTGGTCATACTACTTCCTGTTACTTACAAACTTGTGGCATGCTTTGGTTACTTTTGTGCCGGTTATTGAACTTGTAAATCAGTCTCAACCGAAACCCTAAACTGTTTAGGATTGCGATAACCAAGCAATTAAATGAAAAAGCTTTCTTCACTGTTGTTTCCTCTAATTTTCATGCCTTTCTTGCTAGAGCTGTACCCTCTCTTCTTTATTCTCTACTAAAAATATGAATTTTTTTGAAAAGTGTCATTTTTATCAGAATTGGCAAAGGTACGGCTTTTTTCATAGTATGCACATCCGTGACATGGCAGTAAAAGTTGCTACGTGTATCTAATGTAGTGGTGGGTCTAGCTAGTGGGGATACATATGGGATTCCTATTTGTTATAAAATGATGTTCCATGGGGCTGAACTTTACCTTTTCAATCAAGTTTCCCATTTTGTTAATCCCATGTTCCACTCCTTCACAAGCCTGGACGTGCCACTTATAAAGTTGCAGTAAATGTGATATGGACTGTAATGGCATTTTTTCAACAGAACTGTTCTCGCTTTGAGTGTGATTGGTAAATGTTAAAACCTTTGTTGCAACTTTGAAAACACTTGCTCAAGATATTGTAGCAGTTGTTTTTTTTTCTCCCTGTAAAAAAAGTCAATCAAAAAAGCATCAAGGCATTGATTTAAGTTTAGGTTTTTTAATGATTCTGTATCACCTTTGCTGTTGAGAGGACAGGTAAGTTGTGGTACAGGTAGCATTTTACTGCCATGCAAAGTAACTTTTTACAAAGGTCTTACAAGCTTGGTGTGGTAACATGTCCGTTTTTTGTTTATTTGTTGCAGCGGCGTACAAGCATGCAGATGGAAAGAAGATAGATGGCAGGAGAATTGTGGTAGATGTCGAGCGAGGCCGCACGGTCAAGACGTGGAAACCACGAAGACTTGGTGAGTTCAGTTTATGCTGCAAAAACATCGATATGTTTATTACAGGAGTAGAATAAAGTCCATTCATTCATTGGTGCATTTTTTTAAATTCTGTTTGGCAACAGTTAACTGATCAGTGCGTTTATCTGTAGGAGGGGGTCTGGGAGGAACTCGTGTTGGCGGACCAGACGATAACATCAAGCATTCAGGACGTGTAGAAAATAACAATGAAAGATACGAGTAAGAAGCCAGCTTGGCGTGTTTACTTGATTAATGACTATATTTCTGCTCAGTTGTCCTTTCATTACATGAAATAACTGATTTGAAATTCATATGTAAAAGCTTATTCAAAAGCTTTTCTTGGGAATCAAAAAGAAGCATTTCTTAATATTTTTTTATTTATCTGTAATTTTGAGTTTTTATTACAATGTTGTTTCTTGAAATTTCTCTACTATCTCGTTTTGTTTCATTCTTCATCCCTGAGTTTTAAATACGTTTATCTCTTACTTTCGTGATGCTTACTGACGACAGCGTTGATCCTTTTTATCCTCAGGGACCGCGACCGCGATAGAGACCGTGATCGAGATCGTGATCGAAGAGACCGTGACCGTGACCGCTTCAGGGAACGTGAAAGAGATCGTGACCGAGACCGAGATCGTGACCGCGAGAAAGAGCGTCGAAGACACAGAAGCAGGTCACGCGAGAAAGAACGTGATCGGGACCGTGATCGCGACCGTGACCGTGATCGTGACAGGTAAGACAATAGGATTTAATATTTTATATATATTCTATGCATCAATCAGGCCTTTTCTCAGATAAACTTCTCGGTTTTGTTTGTCGCACCCAGTGAAGGTCTACAAATTTACTCTCAACAAAGAAGTTGTGTTGCTGAGTCGGTGGGGTTGAAATAGAATCATTCATTTTCATCGACTGCGTGTGTTCATTGACATTATTCGTGGGTTCAATTCCCAATTGGAACTCCGGTCTTTTCTGATTTCTTCTCTTCGCAAATATTTTATCACTAATTTGTTATTTGTCACCTGACTTGGCGACTGAAAGTAAATTTTCTACTATAAAAAGGTTTAAAAAGCCTAGGCCCTTTGTCAGGATGAATTTCGTAGGCTAGCTTCCGGTATCTTAACACTGCTATAAGGGACTCAGAATAACCCTTTATCAAAGAAAGAGTATGGAACTGTAGTACATGTATACTCAGCCCCACGACGTCAAGGCAACAGGAGAAAATTACCAAATTTTCGCAAGGTGTTTCGCACTTGCCTTAAACTGCTGCAACCTTGATGTCGGATCGCTTTTTTTTCTTATGTCACGTAATAAGGGTAAGTGGCCGATGAACCCCACAGTTGTGAGAAGAACGAGTGCACACATCGAGCTTAATATAACCTTAGTTTTAACTGTGACGTGGTCTTAACTTAGGGACAGGGAGAGGCGGCGTGACCGTGACAGGGATCGTGATCGCGGCGATCGTGATCGTGACAGAGAAAGAGAGCGTGATAAAGACCGGGACCGCGATCGTGACCGTGACCGTGAACGTGAAGGTGAAAGAATAAAGGAAGAACCAAACGGAGAGTATCCTCCTTATGAGAACGACAACCAGATGGACAATGATAATTTGAATATGGTGGACTGAGAGGTTAGTTTAGTTTGGGGTGTGAGGTGCAGCGTTTGAGAAACCGTAGTGTCAGCTGGCTTGCACTACGGATAGGGTGTTAGCGAGATGAAGATACTGTTCAAGTTGGTCACCGGATGTTTTATGGCGCCTCCAAATTTTTTCACCATGAAGAAGTTGAGTTGCTCTTTCAAACGTTAAATAGCATTAATCATTAGATAAGTCATATTCAGAGTAACAAAACTTAGGATAGATATTTAACATCCGGGTGATCTTAAGATTTTGCGTCCCTTCTTGGTTTGCATTAGTCTCCTACGCAGCTGTCTTTTGTGTCGTCACGCAACGTGGGGAGCAGCATTGCGTGACAATATAATAAAACGGCTGCAGTCTTCCAGTTGACCTGAACGTGATGGTGACGGGACTTCGTTACTACTTCTTTACGCCCTAGTTTGTCGATTGATTATATCAGGCTGTACAAGAATAGTATTGGTAGATCATTGGTCAATCTAAATGGAGGCATGTGTGACCGAGCGGTTAACACCTCGAACTCTGGATCCGGAGGTCTGGGGTTTAAGCCTCACCCGTCGAATTGTTTCCTTAGACAGGGAACTTTACTCCACTTTGTCTCTCTTCACCCAGGTGTATAAATGGGTACCAGCGACATACTGCTGGGGGGTAACCCTGCGATGGACGATGGACTAGCATCCCATCCAGGAGGGAGTAGCAATGCTCCTTGGTATGCTTCATGCTTAGGAAACCGGGATAAGCTCCGGCCGTTTGAGCCTTAGGCTCGTGTCCCCCTTCACCTTTACCTTAATAAATCTGAGTTAGTAGTTGCTAAAAAAGGAATTAAAGTATGTCTTCGTACATAGGTTACTCTCAGTGCGGGGACGCAGTTTTAGGGACTTGCTCCTACGAAATTTTTCCGCTCGCCAGCCAACTGTCTCCAGTTGTTCAACAGGTGGATGACACTATTCAACGGATAAATCTCTATCCAATGGATACGGTAGTTGGTCCACTGGATAGTGATTTACCCGGAGGTGCTATCTAGCTTTTGAATAACTGTCACCTCAATTTAGTCAGAAAGATTACCCAGTTTTTCTAGGCAACTTCTTACTGAAGACCTTTTTCTCTCTTGCAGATCTCCATGGAGGTGATTATACCACACCTTCTTTGCGATAAACAGGCAAACTGAAAGACAAGCACGATCATTATGTACAAGTTTCACAAATGTATTAGTTAAATGTCCTCTTGAAATTAAGGAAAACAAGTAACGCTATTACCAGTAGCGCTTAAAAAGCGCACGAGAGTTGAAGCCTATGTATTTTTTATTCCTTTTACCTGTATCACCTAGCAATTGCGAATATTTCAAAGGGGGCAGTCAATGAAAGTATCATGTAAAATAGTCGTTTTAGCAGTATCGTAATTCTAATTACACACGGTTCAGGGAGTCCCATTTTCAACGGTTTTGGTTACTCTCACCAGTCCCTTGATGAGAACGAACTCTCGAACTCGCGAACTCACGTCCGCAAAGGAGCAGGTGAATAACGCTGTTATAACAGACACGATGTCAGTAGTGCTGCTACAGGCCGAAAAACGATTAATTGGAGGGCGTCTACTCATATAAAACTCAAACCATTAACCTCTCTTTGTCTTCGTTTCTTTTGAACGCCTTCTTTGGGAAATGCCTCAAGATCAAACCGCTGCTCTCGCAGTTTTGGGGCCTTTCGCAGCACCGAAATCGTTGCCACTCCTGAAAGTACATACAGTTGATCAAAAGATGCAAGCTTAACCTCATTTTCGTCCCATAAATTGACAGTGTTTCTGTCTCGGTATCTAATTTTATTGATTTTTAATCGATTAGCCACAAAGCAGCTGTTAGAAGCTTCTTACTTGCTTTCAATAAGTAAATAAAATGTTGTCCTGTCATTTCTGTGTCTAGTAGCGTTTTTTTCTTTTTTTGGAGGCATTTTTCTTTGGATCTCTTTGAACAACGCTGTGGATGATTGAAATATCGTTAGCAAGTCGCTACTAATGGAAACCTACAATTTTGGACAAAATAAAATGGAACAACAAACCCCCATCCCCCCAAATCAAGGATGAAGCCGCGCGAAAACGCGCCATTTTCCCATCCTTGATTTCGGGGGGAAAGCGGGGGGAGTATAAATTTCCTATTTATTTTGTCCAAGATTATAGTCGTGCCCTTTTTGCAAATACCTCAGCTCTCTTCTACCTCACTTTATATCTAGCCGGATGTTTGAAGAAGTTACTACCAAATAGACTTCTTCCGTCAAACAGTTTTTTTCCGGCAAAAAACTCTCCAAAGTAGCCATTATAAACCTAAGAGTGCAACCATTGTTTTTTTTTTCTCTTCTCCTCCTTTCGTCCTCCTAGCTTTTTCTTTTTCTCCTTTCCTTTTCTCTCGATATTGTGATTCTCGAGGTTTTTGGCGCAAAAAGCCTGCCTTTTGACCCTTTTTCACTCACATGACTGTAAATTTCGTTGGGTTCGCTTTCAAAAAATCGACTTTTAACGACTCGAAGTAATCGGATGAAATTCAGGCTACCAATGTACATGTTGGACTGAATTAATGAGAGACCCCATGCCAACCTCGTTCCTGGAAAAGCCCTGGGGACGAGGTTGGCCCAATGTCTGTTATGACGATGACGAGAACAATAAAATGTGCTTCCGGGAAATGAAAAAGTTTCCGTAAGTTTGCAATCATGAGAGCTTCTCCCAATCAAAACCTTTAAGTTTTTTTGGGTGATTTAGCTGTTGTCCGTAAAAGCGAGATACCCGCAATGGCATGGCCAGGCGAATGCTGACTATAACAGGGCAAGACTCGCCAGCCCACCAACTCAAGTTTTGGAATACACTCAAAGAAACTGTATACAACTCGTAGCTAAGAGATCGATTTCTTTCCTTCTTCTTTCCTTTATTTCACATAACTTAAAAGTCTTGAAACGCTGCTGATATATAAAGTTCGCTGTACTAGTGAAAGAAACTCCATTCTATAATTCAAAAGCATTTTGCTGAACGGTCCACCCTTCATGCCTCAGGGGACTTAAATAAAACTTTGGTCGCGGTTTCAGTAGCAGAAACTGACCAATCAGATGCATTTCCCGAGCGGCACGGGAAATATAGGCATGTTTTCATCAAGCATTTGTTGGGCGCAATACAAACGCCTGATCATCTTTATAGTGAGAAAGTTGCTCTGTCTTTTCCAAAACTGTAGAAATGCTAAAAAAGCAACTTTTAGCACTCTGTCATTCGATTCCCTTGGCTAATAAAAAATGCTATATTTGAAAACTGTAACTTTGAATAACAAGCAAAACAGGAAACTATTGCAGTCCGATCTCTGATCTTCTTCACGTCTTATATCAGAGTTAGACTATTCTATCATGACTGTTAGCTCTTCTTGAACAATTAAGAAATATCCAGTTCCGGTCTCTTCCGGAGCAGGAAACGTTGAAAAAGTTTTAAAGTCTGTTTTCTCATGTTTGCTGACCTTTTGTTCAATTTTCAATCTTTCTTGGCGTCAATGAACTTCATCAAAATATTTTGATTAAATCGTTATTACAACGTTTCTAGCAGTTTTAACACAGTCTTCGGTGAGCACTGATTGTCCAGGACCACAGTTCTTTGAAAAAGTGCGATGATCCTTTCCCTTTTTTAAAAATACTTTTTATACATTTTAGCGGTTTAACAAAAGTTTAGTCTTTGAATGGTAGAATTTTAAGCGTTAATTGCATATGAATAAACATCAATAGTATATGTTTTTATTGTTGTACCGAACACAAAGGCCAGTAAAACTTGTGAAAAATAATCCAACATGCGCATAATCACATCTTGGTAAACTTTGGTAATGCTACTTTGCATGTGCAACACGAGAATTTCTCGAGATGGAATGAATTTTAATCGAGAAACTGTACAAAAGGAAGACGCTGATTTCGAGTTGATTGAACTGTTTTTTAGACAGTTAACTTACACTGGAAGAATCAAACTCATCTCAAACGATCGCTGTCATTTCTGGATTGGATCAAATGTCACCACCAGCTAAGATTCGGTTGTGCCTCTTCGAAGATACCAGGTTTGTCCTCAGTTCAACTTATATTTTTGGCCTATTAAGCCTTAGTTTACATTAATTGCTGGCAATAAACCCAAATTAATCTAGTCGCCGAAACAACGTTACTGGTTTTCCGTAAGTTTAGTTGCCGCGGAAATTTTAAAAAGTTTGAATTCGCGCTCTTTCGCAATTTTAACTTTAATCGTGACGAGCGGGTGCAAAACAGGCTATCGTAGCTTTGCATATTCATTACTTTTGTCAAACTGATAGTGGTGATCAACATCACTGAGCAATCAAATATTAGCAGTGTAAATGGTTCTTATGCTAGCAATTCTTTAACACTAGTTTTCCTCAACTTTCTTCGCTTTTATCTACCGAGAAGGTTGGAAAGTTTGTATGTTCTTTCCCGGTACTTTTAAAATTTATTCTGGGTCTAGCTTGAGGTAATTCACACGGCTATAGGCCTTTTTCAAAAATACCATAATACTCTCGAAAGGCCTATTGTATAGTCATTCACAAGCCAGTTTTGTATCGATTTGTCAAGTTTTAATCAAGTCGGCATTTTTTTTTTCTGAATGCGTCTAATGCAGGTGTTAGTCAAATCTGAGTGTTGTTTTTCTCAATGTGTTGTGATAAGCGTTCAAATTGCTTTAACGGTTCTTACTGGTTATTTTTGCTGCAGAAAGAAATTATTCTTTTAGACTTTACATAAAGGATTTTCTGTCATAATTCTGTTCTCTGTGTGTCATATGTGTCGCCAGAAGTTACCTGTAAACATGCATGGTCCCTTTGTTGGGTTGGCTCGTTAAGTGTTGAACTGGTGTCAACAAGATAAACGCGAGTTGCGATTGTTACGTTCAAATAGGCCTATTTTGTTGATGTCTATGTAGTTAAAACTTTTTGCTTTGATTAAAGAAGTGTTCTCTTCTGTAGACTACACTAATAAAAGAAAAAAAGGACGTTGGACAGTTTTTTATTACCCTGACTTAGAGTTTTACATTTGATTAACCGCGACCTTATTAATTAATGTACGATTTAAAGATGAATTACACTGAAATTATGCTTTTATGCCGCACAAACGGGTTGCCAACAAACAAACTGTTGGAAATTTTGGCGTAGAGTGCTTAGCTTGCACCGGGAGAGAATTACAATGTTTCCAGGAACGGTTAGGCTGACACAAGATAATAGTCGACAGAGGTGCAAGACAGGTGTAAATAAAACTGAAGGTAACGAGAAACCAGGTAAACAAGAAAAGAAGGTTAATCGGGAGTGCAATTCTTTACACGTTAGTACCGTGGTATTTACAACGACAAATAACGCTTTCCTTTTTTTTAACAGGTTCTGCCGCACCATAAAGAAAAGAAGAAGAATTTGCCTTCCAAAAAAGTGTTCAAAATAACAATAAAAGTACTGCCACGATCCTTAAAAAGGATATACAACCAGCGCATTTGTGTGACTGTCATTTATTCAGTATATATATAATACCAAACCTATGGTAAGTCTTCATGTAATTTTCCACTGTTTTGAACAGGTTATTATTTTAGGTAAATTTTAAGAACAGGTCGTTGAGGTGAAACAGAAGATCATTATTACAAATAATAACCTACTGTTTCAATTCAGTGACCATAGTAATAACCTGCTGGTCGTAAAACTATGGAAAAGTACGCGCTCGGTCATTATTCTTAAAAAGGTCTCGAGGAACAACGATTAAGTTTTATTTCTTTTCATGTTGCATCTAACTTTCCAATAATTTTGATGTGAGTTTTATCGTCACTCTAAAGATTCTGGTTTGGTATATACACCAAAACAACATGTTGTATTTAGTTATAAATTAAGTAAATTCAATCCTCACCCCCAAAATATCACACTCTAAAACAAGTTTACGCTTTTGAATTCAGTAAGGAAGTACAGTTTCGTAGACAAAACGGAACCTTACCAACAGCTAAATTCCTCAGCGTAAACCAACAACAAAAAACAACAAGGATTACTACAACAAAAACGTAGTCAAAAGGCCGCCCGGGACCAAATATTAAAAAAACAGAAAGGAACACCAGAGGTAAGTGAAAAAAGTAAGTATCAAGGTAAATTTATCTATACTGTTTTTATTATTGAGCCCTGGGGACTAAGTGCTCCGCCCAAGGGGGGAGAGCCCTGGGGACTAAGTGCTCCGCCCAAGGGGGGAGAGCCCTGGGGACTAAGTGCTCCGCCCAAGGGGGAAGAGCCCTGGGGACTAAGTGCTCCGCCCAAGGGGGGAGAGCCCTGGGGACTAAGTGCTCCGCCCAAGGGGGGAGAGCCCTGGGGACTAAGTGCTCCGCCCAAGGGGGGAGAGCCCTGGGGACTAAGTGCTCCGCCCAAGGGGGGAGAGCCCTGGGGACTAAGTGCTCCGCCCAAGGGGGGAGGTATTCCAAGGTATTCCACTGCTTGGCTGAAAAGTAAGAAAAGGAGTTAAGACCATAGGTACTTGTTTTAGGTTTACTTATTGAAAGAATGTAGTTGCCACGAAGTTCATAGGAAGAGGACCGGAGTGAAAACATATTCTTCATATAAGTAGGAAAATGAGTGAAAAACAAACTCTTACATAACAGAATGAGGAAATTTTGAATGCGTTTGTTACACAACGAAGTAAAGCCTACTTTTAAGAGAAGAGTGTTTTATGGAGACGAGTAATCTCCAAGTATAAATCTAAGTATTCTTTTATTTTAAGCTTCAAGCTTATCCGCATCGCGCGCTCCACAAAAGTGCCAGACTAGGAGCAATAATAAAAGTGAGGTAAAATATACGCTTTGTAAATTTTGAATAACATTTCCCTGCGTATGAGTTTTCGAAAGCGCAACATAACATTAAATTGATTATTAATTTTTTTGGCATACATTTGATATATGTTTAGAAAAATTCAGGTTATTATCTATTTCCATTCCAAAAATCTATAACGTGTCCTTTACTGGGAAGGAAAAACCATACTCCGTATCACCGATGATTAGACACTGGTGCTTGCTTTAGACACTGGTGCCTGCTACAACCCTCGCTAACTCGGACCAAAATAGATTTCCCCTGGATTTCCAACACACATTCACTATAATTTTACCCTCGGTAACTCAAACCTTCGATAAACTGAACTCCCGCTAACTCGAACCAATTTTCGTTTCCCCTTAGGTCATTTTCTATATAATTTCACCCTCGATAACTCGAACCAGAAGTATGTTTTAGTTTCAACTTGACATTTGTTCAATTAAATGTGATTAAAATGTTTACTGTGCAGTAACAAGTGTTTTTAACCTTACTCTCGGCTATTTACCTCGAGCTCCCGATAACTCGAACTTGTTTCGATTTCTTTTGAAGGTTAGGTTCGAGTTACCGGGAGTCGACGGTATATGTTTTAAGGACATGTTTTCAAAAGATAATTTCTCAGCCCCCCCCCCCCCCCCCCCCCATCCCTCCCTTCCGTCCAGAAAAACACTGGTCCGTCCCTTATTACCGTCAATGCAATTGGCACTCAATAGATGATCATTGTAATTGCACTTTATAACGGCCAACTCTACTACAGGGTGCGATCCCCGCCAAAAATTAGTATAGGTAATAGCATGATTTGTAGTGATATTTGGCATAAATACCACAAGTGATATTTCAAAATTGTTATACATAATTTCACGAGCCGTTAGGCGAGTGAGATTTGACACAATTTTGAAATATCACGAGTGGTATTTATTCCAAATATCACGTTCAAATCATACTATTATTTGTTTATACTACTACCCGCAAAGGTTTCGTAATTTTCACATGTAGGTATTTCAAATTAAGCTGAAATACCACTGCTCTAAGCCAATCAAATTGCAGAAATTTCTCATGTAGTAGTATAATGTCTTAAATTTTAAGTTGTTGATTTTAATTTTTAACTTCAACACTTCAATTTTACGGATGAATTCAAAAATTTACACTTAAAATTCACATTACTGTAGAAAGTTTTTACAATTGTCTTTTAGCTTTTGAACTCGCTTTGTCAATTACCAGTCAAACCATATAATTTTTAACTGGACGTATAAATTTTTATACACTGCCACTTTTTATTATTTTTGATGCCTTAGCTAGTACATACGAACTTTGCATTAGATACTCACTCGGCGCATTCAAAACATGAATTTTGGCGGGCATCGTAAGCCATACTCTACGACTAGTCATCGAAATCTTTTTTAAGTTTAATTATCTCATTATAGAGGACATTGAAAGTCCTTCTTACCAGTGGAAGACCAATGCCAATCTCCATTAAACTATCAATAACTTTTATGTACATTGCTTGAACATCATCCACACCACATTGCTTTCCTGAATTTTTAAAATAATGAATCACAGCACATAATAAACAAATTTCTAGAGATTTAGAGCAGACGTAGAATCGGAGCAAAGCGGAGGCTGCAAGTGATGGGTAGTGATGGGAAGTGATGTGTAGTGATGTGTAGTGATGTGTAGTGATGTGTGGTAATGAGTAGGGATGTGTAGTGATGGGTAGTGATGGGTAGTGATGGGTAGTGATGTATAGTGATGTGTACTGATGGATAGTGATGGGAAGAAATGTGTAATGATGGATAGTGATGGATAGTGATGTGTAGTGATGTGTAGTGATGGACAGTGATGTGTAGTGATGGATATTAATATGTAGTGATGGACTGTGGTGTGTAGTGATGGATAGTGATGTGTAGTGATGGATAGTGATGTGTAGTGATGGACAGTGATGTGTAGTAATGGACAGTGATGTGAAGTGATGGATATTGATGTGTAGTGATGGATAGTGATGTGTAGTGATTGGTAGTGATGGATAGTGATGTGTAGTGATGGGTAGTGATGTGCAATGATGGATAGTGATGGGTAGTGATGGATACTGATGGGTAGTGATGTGTAATGATGGGTAGTGATGGATAGTGATGGATAGTGATGGGTAGTGATGTGCAATTATGGGTGGTGATGTTTAGTGATGGGTAGTGGTGGACAGTGATGTGTAGTGATGGATAGTGATGTGTAGTGATGGATAGTGATGGGTAGTGATGTGTAATGATGGGTAGTGATGTGTAATGATGGGTAGTGATGTGTAGTGATGTGTAGTGATGGGTAGTGATGGATAGTGATGTGTAGTGATGGGTAGTGATGGATAATGATGTGTAATAATGGTTAGTGATGTGTAGTGATGTGTAGTGATGGGTGGTGATGAGAATAGACTGCGAGCAGTTCCTCTTCAGTCAGTCAAGTCTAAGCTTGGCAGAACTGGAGAGAGCGAATTGGCCGAGAGGGAAACTGGAGAGAGGCGCCTCCTCCCCAGCTTCCCCTCGGCTTTCGCTCGCTTCGCTCGATTTTCTCGCTCGCGCTTTCCTCGCTCGCGTGACCATCCTAAGGGACTGCTCGCAGTCTGTGATGAGTAGTGATGTGTAGTGATATGTAGTGATATGTAGTGATATGTAGTGATGGACAGTGATAGGTGGTGATGGGTAGGATGCATAGTTATGTTGAGTGAGACATAGTTACATGTTACATGAAGATATTTTAAGCGGATTTTTTGTATTCGTGTAGGAGAACACGGATTTATGACCGTTGAGGCTTACCAAACCCAACTCTTGTAATCAATGACCACGTCCACAAGATACCCATTTAAAGGGTAAAAATATGAGTTTTACTGGAAAGATGTTTAGAATTTTAACCAAGAGAATTTTAACTCGTTAATTTAAAAAAAAGGCGGGTTATTGAGCATTTTGGTTCAAAATAGGCCAAAAGGTACCAAAAAAGTGCTAGATTTCAGAAAAGTTGCTAGAAGTTGCTCTCTGACAAAAAAGTTGCTGAAAATCCTAAAAGTTGCTACAAAGTTGCCGAGCAGAATCTGGAAAGGGCTACCCTCGATCCCACCCTCGGGATCTTCTCCAATCATTCGACTCACTGCACTGCAGCAGTTCTTATGAATGCACAGTAGACCTTCAGGCCATTTGCCTAAAAATTGAAGAGAAAATCCTCCTTGGGTTTGCACTCAGCCTCGTTTAAAAAGTGCCAGGTTACCAGTGCTGCTGAAAAAGCCAGGTTACCAAGAAAGCTCCGCAAGCCGGTGAGTTTACAAGCATGACGTAAGGTATTCCAGCTGGACATCGTGTGCTAATTCATTGTCTTTTTCTCTAACACTTGCCATATTCTGGCAGGATGACAGTTGAAGATCTTCCTGAAAAGCTGCTTAAAGTCAAGGGAAGAAGTCCACTGCGGCAAAATTACGACAATACTTACGTTAACGACATGGCGTCCACGTCGAGGACAGTGACAGACTCGTCACTCAAAAGTAAGCTAGAGTAATGCCTGCCTCGCAAATCGATACTTTGAGAGAAACTCCTTTAACTATAGCTTTTCCGTGGGAAATACTCGGTGGTATACGCCCTTCACCACGTAAATCTGAATGTTTTTTTTTAAAAACCATGTGAAACCAATATTCAACACCTTGATAATCACAGTTGTAGTGAAAATGTGTGAAAGACTTTCTTCAGTACTTCTCGATTTGCCCATTTGTCTAATCGAACATTCACGAGAAACTTTAAACGTATTAAAGTTTAAATACTTTATTTTAACTTAACTTAAACGTATTAGTATTAAAATAACAAGTGGATACATCCTTATCGATCCTTAAATAGGCATGATCGTAGCCTGACATTAGAAAAAAAAAATTCGAGAAAAAAATACTAAATTACATATGTTGCTGGTGACTGGTTTTTTGTTTAAGTACAAATTCTGGAAAAAAAGGTCTTATCGTTTTTTTAACCAACATGGCTGCCTTGTTGTGTGGCTGCAAACCACTGCTTTGAGTCAACTGTAGAGATCATAAAACTGTGAAAGGTTTGAACCCAGGAATCATTTCAAAAGTAGGTTGAGTTTGATCGTCCGGGTGAATGTAGTCCTGAATAGGACTGTTGTTGTTGACAGTGACTGACGTTTCGACAACCTTTGCGGTAGTCATCTTCAGAGTCAAAGTGAGTTGTATCACGTCAGTTGATGGTATTATACTCTGGTTATTGATCTGATTGACCAATCAGATCAATAACCAGAGTATAATACCAGGAAATGAATAGTGGAAACAAATGAGAATTCAAATTTTGATCTTAGGGTTTAAAGAGTTAAAGGTAAACAACAATGAAAGAAAAAGAGATAAGAGTAGATTCTTGGTACTTACACACATCATGTCCTTGGTTTATTTATTGATTAAGTGTAATGTGATGTATTTGCAAAGATCTTTTCATTCCTGGGTTAACTTTTTTAATCACATACAACTCTTGTCTGTTTTCTTTAGAGTCAAGGACAACAGCACAGCAAGCTGAAAGTGACACTGGACCCTTTGTTGTATTAGGTCTTATCTTTGTAGCATCTCTTGTGGCAATGGCATTTGTTTATTGGAGCTTTCCTAATCTTAGCCTGTAAGTTTCTTTAGAACTTCTTTGTAAGTTTAACAGTAAGTTTTCAAAACTGTTAATGGATATGTGTTCTATAAGAGGAAATGTAATATATATTTTTTTGTGGAAACCATTTGAATTTGCTTGACAAAATGTATGCAAGGGCCCCTCTGACATTTTGCCAATTTAAAAAGGGAAAAATAAAGCTTTCCCTTCCCCATCCCCTCCACCCAATGTTGTGCTGCTGTTTGAGCTACCTGTATGTAGAAAATGACAAATGCCCCAGCTTTGAATGGAGGAGAGGGTTTTTGGATTGTTTTGTTCTCTGAAGATACCACATTTGAACAAAATGTCCCTGCAGTTTTGTTGCTGATTGTAGCCTCAAAAGGTTTTCTTTTTCAACGTAACAATACAATTCACATTAAAAGAGGATCTTCCATTTAAGACCAGAAAAAGTTTTAATAGAAAGTACAATCACATTGTCACTGAGAGATACATGTAACCTGATGAAGGGAATCCCTGTTTCTTCAATTATTTAAATATATTCATCACTTTGAGAAGTAAAGTCAACAATCCTGCCAGCAAAGCCCCTGACTTAGTAGGGAGCTTGAGCAACAATGACAGTGACAGCAACAAAAACGTCCACTTAAAGAGTGAATTTGTGCTATCCCAAACTTTATCACGCTTATTACATCTTGTTCAATTCGTCAAATGTTGGCATTTTTTTCTAGTGGAGTTGAATTCTAAAGGACTGTGTCAAAGTATAGGAAAAGAAAAAGAAAGTAACTTTTGTTGTCTGTTCACGTCCTCCAGTAAACATGAGATTAGGCATTTTTGCACCGTAGTCATGAAGTGACGGCAAAGAAATATACAAAAAAGCGTGATGCGCATGCATAGTTGTTGTTTTGCTTATCAAATCTATTGGTTTTTGGCCATTCTCATCACCGTCGTCATCGCTGTCTTCATTGCTTAAGCTCCTCATTGAGTAAGATTGAAGTCCCTCTGCTTACAGGGTGATGCATAAAAATCTAATTAAGTTGATTTTTTAGGGAAGACAAGGACGCAGTAAAACTGCCAAGGAATATGGAAGATGCCAAAGGCCTGGGGAGAGCCTTGTCTCATTACACTAATGATTACTTCACTCAAGTTCTTGTAGGATTTGTTGTTATATATATTTTGTATCCTTTTGATTGTAATGCACTAACTGTTATGTTCACATTGTCATACGTTTTACTTGGAAATTACATTTTTACCAGCCAAAAAGGATGATAAAATACAAGTACTAATTTATTATTATTGTATGTAGGTTGCAAAAATAATCCCCTTGCAAGGATCCCAGTTGTTTGTTAATCTTATAACCACCATTTAGTTTTCATGGTAGGAAATCGAAGTGAAAAGACCAAAAGACAAAAGCGATTGTCCAGAACAGAAAAATTGTAATGTCTAAATATTCAAATTAAGATGCTTTTGAGTAATAATGAGCCATTTGCATGACGACGTCATTTTCCTACTGTGTCTAGAATCCTTCCGGGTTTCGCTTTCTCATGCAAATTAGTGCTTTTGTTATTTAAACCTTGCTGGGATTAACAAATTTAAGTATGAAAGGAAACCCGGAAAGGATTCCTGGTCTTAGTAGTAAAATGACACCGTCGTGCAAATGGCCTATTATATTGAGATATATATATAACAACAAACTTGTTTTAATTAACTCATGTGGTTAAAAAGTCTTAACTTCTTTTTGATAGCTTACAAACATTTGCAATTCCTGGATCAATTTTTCTCAGTATTTTATCAGGATTCTTGTTCCCTTTTCCCTTAGCACTATTTCTTGTCTGTCTGGTGAGTAAATAGTATTATAGCATAACAACAGTAAACTAGTTCTCTGATTGGTCCATTTCCTCTTTGCTTCTGATTCCATCTGATAAAAGCTAACACCCAGTCTTTGTAGTAGGTGTCAATACATTTGTGTGTGTAATATCATTAAATTTCCAATGTAGTGAAGTTACTCAAGAATTTTTTCCGATAATCATTATAATTGCAAGAAAGTTTGCATGACATTAGCTCAGAAACTCAAAAACATGAAACACACGTTCAATGCACATGAATATTCATTCTTCTAAGTACCATATTTGGAAAACAAAACTCTGCATGTGCAGCACACTGTTTTTCCACATTTCTTTGTCAATACTGCACGACTATGGTGTGAAACTTCCTAATTTCATGTTTCATGAAGGAGGTGAACATGAGAAAACTATTTCATGTCTCTTTTTCAGAATGTAGTGTTTTAGAATTCATCTCCAGAAACATGCGCCAACATTAATTGACAAATTGAATGAGTTGGAATAAGAGCAAAGAAGTTTGAAGCAACCCAAATTTACTTTTTGTATGATTTTATGTTTTTGTAACTGTCGCCGTTGTAGTTGCCAAAACTCCATATTTTTTAAGTGGGAGGGGAACTTGGAGTAAAATGATGTCATGTGTGCAAAGTTTGACAAAGACAAAGAGAACATATGAGAATTACACGTTTCAACCCCTTATGAGTTTCTGATTAGCTATGATAGTTTTTTTTTTTTTTTGATTAAAAAAAGTATTACAAGCTACCTTGACCAATTTAGCCAAAAACAATAAATTAAAATGTCTATTAATGTATAATAAAAACTTAAATTATACTTATTTATACATGCATTCACATCATTGGAGACAGAAGGCCAGGTTATCAGGGAACGAAAACCAGTTCCAGATAAGTTCAGAAGTATTTGAATTCCATGCTTCTTTTTGACCAGAAATTTTTTCTGTTTTAGTGAGAGTGCAGAGAACCCAGGAGCTCTCCCAGTTTTGTTAAAACTATGGGTGCAACAAAGTGTGCCAGGCATCATTCAATCCCATATAACTGACCCTGAATCTCAGAGAATGAACAAAGTGCTACAGTCAAATCTGTAAATAACAGCCCTGTCTATAGAGGTCACCCTGTATATTACGGTCACTGGACAACTTCCCAAAATTTTCATTTGCCTTATATTTTCTGAAAAGTTGACCTGTATTTAGTGGTCACCCTGTATATTACAGTCTATTGGCATTTCCCAAGGGTGACTGATGTACACAGGTTTGACTGTGACAACAAACCATATTAAGTATTTTAATTGTTCATACTCTAGCTTCAGATCAGCCTGATTGACTATTCATCTGGCCTCAGTTGTTCAAAAGATGGATATGTGCTATCTCTATCCAGTGGATAACATAACTGATTTTCTTAATACAAATCCACTGGATAGCAATTTATACGGTGGATAGTGCTATCCAACTTTTGAACAATTACTGGGGCCTGATACGCAACTGTCACTTTGTTTTTAGTGTTCCAGTGTAGGTGCATCGTTCTGCTATTTATTATTCTACTTGGTTGGTCGTCAGTTAGTGCAACGTTACTTGCCAGAGAGAGTTAATCAGTGGCAGGAGCAGGTACTATTACTGATATTAATATTAATATTAGTGTTTTATTTCTTTATCATTAATAGGCCCTCTCTGAGGTAACTGTTGGCGCAAGAGCTTTGTTTTTTGAACTATTATAATTTAGTAAAATTCAACTAGTGGTCTATTATCAATGCTGCATTCTGATTGGTTGACCTACTACTAGGCTATATGTTATAGCCCCCTAGTAGCGAAAAGCACGGGCTTTTTGGCAGCAAAAAGGATTAAAGTCTAGCTTTTAACTAGATAAAATTTTTTTTATTCTCGATATTTTTGACCAACTAGTTGGATTTTACTAAAACAATTATTATTCCTCTCGCCCTCATGGCCTCTGAGTCAATAGCACATTCGGCATTCAGCCTCAGTCAATAGCCCATTCGGCCTTCGGCCTCAGTCAACAGCCCATTTGGCCTTCAGCCTCATGGGCTATTGACTCAGAGCCAATTCAGGCTTGAGGAATAATTGTTAAATATACAGTTGAACCACCATTTGCAACCACTTCTCACAAAGTGACCATTGTTTTTAAACTCTTGAAAGTTGATGTGGTCTCTTTGTGCACTGTATGTGCTATGCCGGTCATGGTATATGAAGAACTTTTAGTGACAGCATGGAACTACACGTATATGTAACTTGGAAATTGCATGCAATAAATTCTTTGCCAAAAAGAAGATGTGTCTGGACCTTATCCTAGAGAGACCACCTGTGGTTTGATTCTTTTAAGCGACCACCCCCATAAACAACAACTAAATCTTCACAGTTTGGGTGGTCGTTTACGAGCAGTTTGACTGTACAATCATCACCACCTTTGACCTTAAAAAGTCACTCTAGCTACAGATGTATGGTCTCAAAATATCTAGGATGGAATATTTACTGCTACAATCAGGGACAAAAATAGTTGACACACTTGTTTAAAACGGGTGCTTTTAACAAACATTTAATTCATTTATTATTTCATTCCTTTTAAACGCCGTAAATCCCCCGAACCCCCGAATCATTGTTGTATGAAAAAAAAAAAAACACTTGAGGGTCCAAAATTCAACATTGATTTTGGGGGGAAGGGGTTGGGGTAGATAGGGGAAGGGGACAAGTATATCCACTATGCAAAAAGGGGCCATTTTACGGAAGTGTGTCAACACTTTTGTCCCTCATTGTAGCTTCATTTTCACACAATGTTGATTTAAGACAAACCTCTTGAATCCAGGGATTCTGAATAAGAATTTATTAGTAAACCCACAAAAGGCTTTATTAAGTGGGTTAACTGCCTCTAACCTCGAGTCAGAGAATTACCCAATTTTTTCTCGTTAAAGCATTATTTTATACTCTCTAGCATTTAAATTATTTGAAGTGCTATGTGTTGGTGCTATTATTTTGAAAATATAATTTTTATATTTCTTTCTTACAGGTCTCCCACCACCGAGACAACCTCTTGAGCTATATAATATTTTTGCGTATCACTCCATTTCTTCCCAACTGGTTTATTAACATCACCTCACCAGTTATAGGAGTTCCACTTTTACCATTTTTCATTGGCACATTTGTAGGTAAGTATGTTAAATAAAAACGTCAGGCAGTTTACATGTAAATCATCCAACTAGTGCAACAAGAAAGAAGTGTGAGAAATGGAGTTTACATCTTCACTGTATTCTGAAGAATATTTTTGCTTAATGATTGTGATGATAATTTGACTTAAATTAACACAATTTTTTTAAATCCGCATTTATTTCCCATAATATTAATTATAATTGTACCGTAAATTGAATTGCGAACATCAAGATTTGAACTTATGATCTCCCAAACACTGGCCATTTACTAGATTTGAATTATAATACTTATACAGTAGTCTATTACTGTACTTTTGAAGTGTCACCCATAGATTACTGTTTTGTTTCATGTTTATTACCTGACCAACCCAATCTTGTAGAACATATTAAAAATGGTTATCTCTTTTTCAACTATCACTTGTTAAGCACAGCATTTGATGAATCAGCATTGCAGTAGCAAAACTTTTATGATGAGCTATTTGTAATTATTGTTCTAGAAATTTAACACTTGACACTTTAATAATAATATTTATTCATTTTTTGTTTCCATTTCATCAGGAGTGGCTCCACCATCATTTGGTTTTATCAGTGCAGGGGTTGAGTTGCATGTACTGACAACTACAGGAGATGTAATGTCTTTCAAGTCTGTCATGACTGTTATAGTCTGTGCCATACTATCACTATTTCCAGTCATTTTTAAGAGACAATTGAAGGCGAAGATAGAATAATTATCACTAGAAAAGATTTAAATATTAGTTTAGGCTTTATAGTGAAACAGGTGGGTCAGGATTGAAACGTATTGTAATAAAATAATCATTAATATGGGTCACAAGTGAAAGTTTTTCAACAGTTGCATTGGTAAAATCTGGAAAACAGGTGATATGGTAACGAAAAATTATGTACTGCTGATCAAAAAGTAGCCTGCGTAGCATGGCAGTTTTCTCGGGTTTCTTGTTGCTCCCACCCCAATCGCCTCACAGTTTCACTGCCCTCACCCACGTTTCTGACCAAAAGTGTTATACTATGCAGGCTAATACAAAAGTTAAGCATGTATTTAAAAACGCTATTTATTGTCTACACATGTATTGTTTTTGTTTTCCGAGGCAAGATTTTATAAGGAAGTACTGCAAAATTAATATTTGGTTTAGATGATCTAGGTTTTAGTTCATTTATATAAATTGTACTAGAGGTAGTATTACTGATGAAAACAAGCTTGCAGTTGGCTTTGTGTAAGAGTTATTTCAAAATACAACACTGTAAGTACATTTGCTAGGCAGATTGCCATTCCAGTTTGAAAACTTATCCATTTTTGTTTTTGCCTTATATTTATTCATGGATAAGGTTTCCATATAGAATAAAATTTCGTGTCAGATTGTGATTCAATTTTTTCGTTGGCGTGGAAAATTTGTATCAGTTATTGCTTCTTTTTCTGCTGTATTATTACCGTTGGTGACACAAATCATGTGTATTTCTCAGAGCGATGACATCAAAATAGTGTGAGGCAGAAGCTGGAAAAAGAAAATGTAGCGTTGTTGAGAAACGTTTTGGGTGTCAAGACGTCAACAATTGCTGATGTTCAATAAAACAATTCAGTTCCACTATACAATATACTAATCTCTATTTGTCAGAGTAATACAGTCCATTAACTTAACTTAACTTTATTATTTCATCGCTCATATAGTACAAACTCAGTAAAGCCAAAGCCGGGGGCTTATACGGCCTGTGGTCAGACTGACAAATTATTTTATAGAGAAATGAAGACTGTAGGCTAAACTACAAAACTAAAACAAGATACAAAACGGAAATTAAACAAGTTTACACGCATGCAGTCCTATAACAGAGACGGAACTAGTGACAAATAAACTAACAATAAACTATGAGAATCCTGCGCTAGTTCAATTCAGGCTTAACAAGTGAAGTTTTAGTTTCTTTTTAAAGTTAGTAGTGGTAAGGCTGTCACGGACAGTCAAGGGGATATCGTTCCAAATAGTCGAGGCTTGAGAACTAATCGCAAATTGATACCTGAGGGATATTTTATGTAAGTTGAAACGAGAACGAGTTAGATAATAATGAAAATCACGATTAAAGCCGAGAAGCGAGGAAAGAGGGGCAGGTAAAAGGCGATTTAAGTGTGAGAATACAGAACAAGATCCATCCTCCATGTGCGACCAGCTATCCAAAACCCTACCGTTGGAACCTCTCGTAAACGACCAACTCCTGTATTTTTATCGCGACCATTTTTGGGGGCTGATGGTTTATAATTTTCTATGGTTTTTAACTTCTTGTAAGCGACCACTTGACGCCTTGTCTGATTTCTCCATTCCTTGTGTGTACTATACCACTTAGAATATAGGAAGAACTTTTAATGAAAACATGGACGTGCACATATCCTAACTTAGAAATCACACGCAATAAATTATTTTTCATAAATTAGATGTGTCAGGACAACTTCTCAGAAGAGACCCCTTGTGGTTCTTTTCTTGTAAGCGACCACCAAGACTATGTGAGTCCCCTGTGAAAACAAATATGATAGCATACTAGAAATTATAGACTGCTCCTCACCCAGGTAGCTTAAGCGAGAATTTTACATGTTATAAACGTGAAGAAAGAATATGAGTCAAAATGGTTTTAGATCTAGATGTAATATGAAAAGAAATACTATTTGGACCAATAAAACTGAAAAAACGGCTAGCCGTTATTTTAACGAAACTTTTCTTTCTTTTGTTTCCTTTCTTTTTGGACACTTTTAGTGTTGAAGCAGCAACTACCCTAGCGTTAGCCTGTGAACAGGCCACCCTACCGTTATCATTAGTATATTAAAATTGTCGGAAGTGTGAGCAAACGTCATTACTGAAGAGGGAATGACGCAAGAATAAGGCCCAGAAGGGTCCCCCAAGGGCCTTGGAGGAACCGAAGCGGTACATCTAACTCCCAGGAGAGGGGGCACTCCCATGTTTGGACTAAACGGTTATGTGGCGTTGAACAGGGTATGGTCTACAAGGGATTGAGTCTTACGTAATTTTACACTGAAGTGTCTTGAATAGTTTTGACCTTACGCCTTTAAAAGTCTGTAGAGGTTCTACATTTGTGGAACCAAGAAAAACTTCCAGGATCATCCCAGTTTTTAAAAACATACTTTACTCCCTATATGCGAAACGAAATGTGATCATGGCCGTAAGTAAGGTCTCTTGTCTTAAACAGGGTAGCGAAAGGACTTATTGTCTTACGACGGTCTTAAGCAAGGTCTAGGTTTGAACGCCTTGGCGGTACCCCTTCAACCCCAACTGCCCCTGACCACCTCCCCCCCACCCCCCTCGGACTCAACCCTGCCTTGGCTTATTATCTCCATGTGAGTGCACTGGCAAGAACGTTTGAAGAAGCCTTCCTTTGGCATTTCTGTAAAAAAAACTGTGGTAGAAGTTTATTCTAACTGATGACGATACTTGTCAAAGTAATAAAACTTACGTTCACACTTTAAGGTTATTTTTGGCTACAAAGAGGAAAGATACTTTGCCTCAAAAGAGAACCAAGGCATGCGGTACTGAACTTGTGAATAAGACCTTTAGAAATATGACGAAAAACATGCTAAATATATATACTTACCCACCCTTGATCTGTTCTGTTAAATTGAGCTGTTTTATCTCCGTTATTATATATTGGACCGCTAAAGCCAAGGAATTCATCCTTCAAGTCAAGAAGGGATGAATTTCTTGGTTTCAGCGGTAAGCACAGCTTTGAGTTCAATTAGCCCTGCAATGCTGAAGACCAAGTATCGCAGCAAAGTTCGGTACACAATGACCTGAGATCAGGCTCTATTTTCGTTTCGCTGAAAGTAACGGGCAAAAGGTTAAACGGTAGCTCTGCAAACTGAACCGTCAGTTTATTCCACAAAATGGTTTTTTTAAGATGCCCCCGTGAGATTTTGTGCGAAGCGCGTGAGCCTCATGAAATTTTGCTAGTCTCATTCTCTCCAGGATTTGCTTTTTGGTCCGTGACGGCCTTGCCTAAAAAGTATACGGGTTGTCTTGTAGTCTGATTTCTGAGTTAAAGAAACTAATTTCAACGTTTCACATTCTTCTTCAGGGCATTTACATTTTGTAATGAATAAGATTAAGCTTACCTTTTCATCAAGGACCACATTGACTGCTGTAGTCAGTTCTACTTCCTGGGTTGGCTACATTGCGGCATACAAACTATAATAGCTTATAGGCCACAAAATAACCAAACCAGCGAGTGGCAAAAAACTATGTTGCTGCTGTGTTTTGCATTGTAAGAAACTTTTAGACCACCTCTATCTACGTCATCTAACCGTCATAATCACAATCGCAGAGCGCACGATTCTTTTTTCTTCGTCATCTCTAGCTCGAACAAAGACAAGTAGCGTGGATAATAGACTTGCCTAAAAGTCGAGCTCGAATTTTTTCACGAGCGCGAAGCGCAAGCGGTAGATTTTTTATGTTTTTTGCGAGAAGGACTTTGAGAAAGTCTACATGGTTAATAGAAAGTCTTTCTGTTATGATTAGCTGTTTGAGAGAATAGTCTATTCAGATCCAATTATATCAGTTTCATTTACTCTGAGTATTTGAAAATGTTTTCCACACACCTGCAAATTTAGCCTGAAATAACTTTCTTTCCCGGTTGATGGAAAAATTATCAAAAGCCATTGGGCTGCTTTTTAAGCGGTTTCGAGATCCATTTTAAGGTTCAGAATCGTCTGACCAACTCTCACATTTGCGATTTTGGTTGTTTTGTGACTATCCTTAATGGCTGCCATTTTTTCTAGCCTTGGTTTTTACTTCTGAGTTTTCCACAAACAGTATGCGCTCCTGCGGAATACTTCACGCAAATGACTGATCATGAGTAGCCTACGTAGCAAGCGTTTCCAATCGAGTTACTGCGCGAAACTTAGAGCGAGAGCAAAAAAAAAAAAAGGTTCCTTCATTCCCCTCCCCCTCCCCGTCATTCCTTTTTTTTTTGCTCTCGTCCCAACTTTCACGACCAACTCGCGAGGAAACGCTTGCTACGCAGGCTAGATCATGAGGAACGTGTTTTTTTCCTGTGTCCGTCTATTCTTAAAAAGGGAAGTTTTCTACAAAATTCCCTCGGCATTGACGTACAGGATGTCCATAAGTTGTTTATAGAAAACTTGAGTGCCATATTTGTAAAATTTCATTTTTTATCGTTGAAGAGCCCTTTGCAGCGGTTTTTTTCGCGGTTTCGGTTTCCGTGTTTTTGACCCTTTTTGTCTTTGATCGATAAGAGCCTGGGGCCCAAATGGACTGAATTATTCAAAGATGGCGGATGAACTGAGAAATGTACGTGATTGTTGACCACTAAATTCCGGGAAAAACTAAAAGTCTGAGCCTTTTTATTACAAAATTTGCCACGATATTTTATGTTAAGGACCAGGCATTTTCTTGTCGCGTTTACAAAGTGCCGCGGTCAAAAATCTAGCTCCCTCTTTTCATCCTCTTGGTACATCATTCGTAGGAGTTTTTCAAGGGAAGATACAAATATGTCTGGAAAATCGTTACCGAAATGGATTCAGCCAGAAGGGACAGGAGAACTGAAGCTTTATAACAGTCTTACCCGTGAAAAGGTTAGAATTTTTTTATTTCATCTATTTTTTCCCTCTCTAGTGTGGTCTGATGCAATATTTGCCAGCTGGCTTAGTTCATTGCATGGGTCAACCAATCACGCTTATATACGTTTCCACACCAACTCCGATGTCTGTGTTGTCTTACAAAGGAAAATACTATAACGCATAAATTATATCACAATTTTTTTTAATTTTTTTAAATGTAAATCTTTTTAAGGTCTATCAGTAATTTACAAAACTATATTTTGTTCCCCTACACATTTTTACACGTTTTTTTAAGCTTAATGTAAGCTTTATGGGCCCTTTGCACGAAACGTAACATGGTGCAGGACAAACATTATGTAGTGGGACCTTAAAAACCTTCTCTAGCCTTTATTCATGAATAATTAGGGCTAGAAGACAAAGGAAATTGAGAATCAACCTAGGTTAAAAAAATTTAGCCTAAATAAAATTTTGACCTGTAACACATGTCCTGCTTAGGCTATGTTCACTCTGTAGCCATTTAAGCCCTAATATCCACATATAAATTCTCCATACTGATCTTCATACATTTCTTTAAAGAATTAGTTGAGAGAGTTTGATAACAGATCAAAGCATTTTCTCTTTAGTGATCATTTTGTTAACTCTCATAACCATTGCTCTTGGCAACATATGGATATTGTTAGGAGAAAATTGATGTTGGTCACTATTGGGACTTGAAGGGATAACAGACACATAAGGACAGTGATTTTGGTGCAGAGCAAAGCTGCGTCGATCTGTGCGTCTCTCTCTGCCTCAATATCAGATGGGTGTTTATACTATACCTTATAGCTTTCAGCAGTAAAGTGTAAACATAGCCTTATAAGGGAATTTTTATTAATATAACAAATCCTCACTGAATTAGAAGCTTGCAGGTGCATACATTTAACAATTATTCCTCGAGCCCGAATGGTTTGGCAGAATGGGCTATTGACTCAGAGGCCATGAGGGCGAGAGGAATATTTTTGTTTTAGTAAAATCCAACTAGTAAAAAAATATCGAGACAAAACAACTTTAGCTAGATAAAGCTAGACTTTAATCCTTTTTTGCCGCCAAAAAGCTGGGCTATAACATATAGCCTAGTAGTAGCTCAACAAATCAGAACACAGCATTGATGATAGACCACTAGTTGGATTTTACTAAAGGGGCATAGCCAGCTTTTGGACTAGTTGTAGGCCTGGCTGACTTTCATTTCCACATATCCTGAAAATTACATGCATGACTAGTACACACTGACCTCACCAACACTTTGAGCTCTTAAGCTTTTTAGCTCACCCCAACAACGCATGATTTATTACAAACGGTAGAGTGATCAAACCAAAAATTTGTAGGTCTGGTCTACAGGTCTATAGGCTGGCTATGCCCCTGCCTTTACTCACTTTCCACTCATACACTCACTCTGTCTCTTTTCTGAAGATGATGGATGTAAAGAACCTGCAGTACTGCCTATTTTTGTGAAATTAACGAGTTAATATTCAAATATATATTCTTACTGATGAGAGGAATTTTTTCCTTGTACATTAGAATGTCTTTGTACCTCAAAATGGCAGAAGGGTATTTTGGTACAGTTGTGGGCCCACAGTTTATGATGCATCCCACATGGGGCATGCAAGGTAAAGTGAATTTATAAACAAGACATTGTCATGTACATATATAATGAGCTGACGTTTCAATTTCATTTTTTACTAGCCCAGTTTCAAATTCATTGCAACCGCTGAATAATTATAAAAGACTCATTTATACATGGTTAACCTCAACCCAAGGTAAATGTTCACAAATTCTAGTCAGAAGAAGACCTGTGCACAACTGTGTCTAAATTGTTTTAAGCTGAAATTCAGGCACCTTTGGCAGGGTTTTGTGAATTTTACTTTAGGTCGAGGCTAACCCTGTATAAATTCTGAGTCTTCAGTGCTTCCATTCAGCTACCACAATGAATTCAAAACTGGACTATTGGAGAAATTCTTAGTACTCTCTTATTGGTTGAGAACTTTTTCTTTCAACTGTTCACTGTAGACAATGAAGTGGTGCACTGTTGGCAATTTTATTGTTTGTTCTTCACTTGCTTCAGAAAATAGTTGCATTTTTTTAACTTTCAATTTACCCCAGTGTAGTTTCAGCCTCAAGTTTTGAATATTTTCCAGCACTCTATCTGTTATCTATAAGCCTAGAATTAATGCAGCAAGATTGGAAATTATAGCTGATTTGTTAATCATTTAGTGAAGGTTATTGGTGATTAGCAGACTGTGCAAGAGTGCATGTCTTAATTAGCTTTCAGCATTTTTGTTTTGAGATTTATACCACAACCTAATGGTTTGACTGTTTTTCCCCTTGTCATTACAGGTCATACATTACCTTTGATATTTTACGAAGAGTGCTTCAGTCATATTTTAACTATGACGTGTTTTATGTGATGAATATCACAGACATTGATGACAAGGTATGTAACTTTCAGATTTAATTGTAATTTTTTGGCAAGAAGGCCTTCAAATGTCATGATATCAATGCTGAACTCATGGGCCTGTGGTTAAGAATTTGAACTCAAGACTTCTGTGAAACAAGATTTCTGAGTGGTGGTCGAGGGCGGGGCTTGAACTGGGTAGCAACAAGTCCAGTGCTTGAACTGTTCAACCATACTGCTGTATCACAGAACATTTTGATCATAAAATATCTGTCCTGTTGGCCTTAGTCCGAGCACAAACCTTTCATTCTGAACAGCTATGAAAAAATAAGATTCAGGATGATGTTTCAAAATTAACTTAAGATAATGCCATGATGCAAAAGCACTTGTAAACATTGAAATTGTTACACCCTTGGATCTCATTCACATAGCATGACAGTCGACTCTCTCTTAATGTACATCTCATAAGATAGAGGCTTTGTTAAAAGGAATTTCACCTATAGCTGGTCCCCAGGGTTCTCATTAAGTGCCGGCAGCTGGCTGGCTGGTTGTGAAAGCCTGAAATTGCCTACGGCACTCAGTTACCAAGCCGCCTACTTTTATATCCCAGCTGTCTACTTTAAAAATTAATGAGAACCCTGGGTCCCTGCCTTTCTTTACTCCCTTTATTTGACTCTCTATATGACAGATCTCTTCAAGACAGACATTTATTGGTAGTCCCAAATGTGTCTGTGAATGGACTGTTCTTGACAGTTACAACCACATGTGGAAGTGAATGTAGGTGTTGACTAGGTCACTGGAAAATTTTTTAACTGAAGTGTAGGTTGATCCTAAATTTCTTCCATCTCCTATACCCCTATACTAGTTATTCTAGCCTCTGTACAGATGCCCCCTCTCCCCGATTTTTTCTGAGGGGAGGGAGGCAATTGTACACAGCCTATAGTTATTCACAAATTAGGGCTTGGGGACAAAGGAAATCAAGAATCAATTTATACAGTCACAGTGACTGTTATTAAAAAAATTTTAGCCTGCCATTAATTTTGACTTATAACATATCCTTTGGTATTTCTCTGATGTCCAGTGTTTGATCTTAAATTTTTCAGATTATTTTCAGGGCCAGGAGAAATCACTTGTTAGAGAAATACATTGAGGAGAGCAACACTCCTGAGAAAATTATTGAAGATGTTAATACTGCTCTTGAGGTATTACATATGCACAAAACAAATCAGTAATAAACTGTAATTTCTCTATTAATCCCCACTTTTTAGGGGAAGAAAGCTATTAATCAAGTCATCCCCATCTCTTTTAAGCCCCCTTCTCTCCTCCTTATTCTTAACTGATAAACTTTAGAATCAATGCTAATAACAATAATAAGTTATTGTAAGACTTCTTATAGACAGATCTGGTATGGTTTATTCGTGTGCTGGAAGTTTGGATTATTCTATCTTTGGCTGTTTAACCTCCAACTTCTGAGTTTTTCCCCCTTATGTTCTAGTTCTTCATGGGGAATCAATATTGTTGTCTTTGCTGAAATGAGCTGAATTTTCCACATTCTGAAGTTCTGTACATTCCATCTGTAAAATGATGAGACAATAGCTGCAGTCTCAATCAGTCCAAAGAAGGAGCATTCCATAACGTTAGAGTTAAAGCCATTTTAACCTGAATTTCATAACAAATTTACAGCATACATAACATATTAATCTGCTTTTTAAATGTGTATTACCATTTTCTTATTTCATGAACTCTACTGATTTTTTCTTTCAGCCATACTCAGAAAAAATGAAGAAAACAACAGATGAAGATAAGAAAAATATGTACCTTAGAATTATTGTAAGTCATGCATTTTATTGTTAATGCAATGGTGTCATGCTACAAACCTATAAATTCAACTTCTTTAATACACAGAAAACTCATTATATAGAGAGAGGAATTACACAGGGGCGCGAAGATATGAATTTTATTTTTGAGTGGCAAATTATTGTTTTTGCCACGAGAAAATAAAATTCATATCTTCAAGCCGCCGTGTAATGTTCTTTTTATTATATAGACAAAAAGACATCGATAAAATAATAGAGGGAAGTTACGGAAATTACGTCATCGATAAACTCACGTGTGAGATTATGGAAAATAAACCACTCGGGTCCCGGATGTAGTTTTTATGAATTTTACGAGTGGTATATTTTCCAGTAAAACACTCGTGTCTATATAATAAAATGTCCTATTCGGTTTTTTGGTAATATTCATGGATATTTAATACAAGTTGCAAGTTATTCTTTTCCAAATTGAGCAGTGAGTAAAATGTGCAAGACAAGTGTAATATCTACCAAAACATGGTAGAAAAATTACATTTATTTTTATTTTTCCTCCAGGAAAAGGCGAAATCTTCAATTTCAAAGTTAAAAGATTTACATTTATCAAGTAACTCTGAAGCTGTAAAGGAAGCAACTGGGGTATGAAAAGTTGCTCATATAGTACTTAATAATAATGTTATTATTAAATTACTTGCTCTTAGCTTTTTAAACAGTTATATATGAACAAACTCAATGAAATCTTGAAACATGTTGATGCTTAGGGGTGTTTTAATGCATACAATAGATGCACTGGTCAGAGTTTTCAGGGGTTTGATACTACACTCATGCAGCCTTCTCACCACAAAACTACTCTAATTTGTAAAATATTTAGGGATGTAGCTAGGGAAAAGCTAAGCAGGCTTTTTTATTGGTCAAGCCGGTTTTTTTTACTCAAATGCACCTACAAGGTTTCCCATGTCTTTGTTTTCCAGTGAGAGCAATTTGAGCCGGTGGTAGGCTCTTTTTTCAGCCGCTGAAATTAGCTGGCAGCCGGCTCCTAGTGACATCCCTGCTTCTGTCATATCCAATATTGGTTGTTGCCATATTAGAAAAAAAATTATAACAATTTTAATAATGCATTCAATTTTGATTAACAGGAGTTATTAAAGGAAGCAAGTGATCCCTTATCGGCATGGTTGGACTCCCAGGTAACAGAAGAAACTCACAATTTAGCTGTTGAAATTTCTGTCATGGTGAAAAATTCAGATGTGACCCTTACATCCTCTAATTGTGCTCAGTAACAGCAGGAACAGGTGGTGGGTGGGAGAGGGAGGGGTTATTGGCTGCCTGTGCATGGTCCCCTTTCTTCTTACTCCAGTTCAACTTAATTAATTTGTTGTTTCAAATTTTCACGTCAATAATAGTCTAAAATAGTAAGACTGTACCATTATTTTTGAAATTCAGATTGAAGCGAAAAACCTTGTAGGTTGACAAAAATAGCTCCTTTAACTCAGATCTAAGCTACAATAATTTTTATTTCTGAAGTGCAGCCACCGGACTATTCAAAGTCCTGAATCCACCCCTCCACCCATCCCCTCCCATTGCTTGATTATCTCTCTATAAAAGAAAGAGACTCAACAATATGCAAACTTTCCTTTCTTTAGGTTAAGAGCTTTCTTAAACTCCAGTCACTGAATAAAATTCAAAGTTAATGGAAATTTTTAAACAACATGTTAGAAATATAACTTAAATGGCATGTAGTATGTAAGAGCTTGTGATTTCTTTTTATTTCAGTTTGGCTCAAATGTGACAGACCACAAAATATTTGCAAAACTGACCCAGCACTGGGAGAAAGAATTCCATGAAGACATGAAAGCACTAAATGTAGGTGCATGGTAATCTACTTTGCCTTATTCATTATCATATGCTGTCTTGCGTAGCATATCCTTTATGACTCCCCTGTATCAGTATGGGCTCTAGCTTACCTTTGACCTTTGAGTTTAATCAAGCATTTTTCTCCAGATCCTTCCTGTAGATTGTTTAACACGAATCACACAGTACGTCCCTGAAGTTGTCACTTTCATCCAGAGAGTGATTGACAATGGTTATGCGTAAGTAATTCTTGCTATCATTAGGAAGCAATCTCTTCACCCACTGACCCTGGGGGTGGAGAATATTTCATTTAAAAGAGATGGGGGGCTTATTAACTTTTTTCTATGAAAAGGGGAGGCTTACTAGAGAGAGGGGGCTTACCACAATAGAGGATTTACAGTATTTGGTTTGGATGAATAAGGGGGAGGGGAGGGGGGCTTAAAGGAGAGAGAGGGCTTAAGAGAGGATTTGCAGTATTTGCTTGTGAAACTAAAGAAGAGCTTGACATTATTTCAAGAGTCTCTCTGAATCTTTGCACCCAGTCAGTTATTATTGCCTAATGTTGTTTCTACTCATGCAAATTCTTGCCTCAGGTACGACTCTAATGGATCTGTATATTTTGACACCATCAAGTTTGCATCAAGTGGTAAACATGCTTATGCCAGATTAGTCCCTGAGGCAGTGGGTGACCTGGATGCTCTTGCAGAGGGAGAGGGTAATGCCAAATAGTTATTACTATCTACTGTATTAGAAGTGCACTGTTTCTAGTTATAGTTTCCAAGAATGTAAAAATAATTTAGTTTTCACCTTTTTTATCCATGAAATTGAAATTTGGGAAAACTGGAAAAAAATCAGTCAGGTCTCTCTATGACTGTCAATGTTGGGACTGGTGCTTAAGTGTCCTTCTGATAGGGTAATAGGGTTTTAACACTTGTAGAATGGGAGGAACCAGCTCTAGGTGTCCATTTAAGGGAAGTGTCTGTCTTATACGGAAGAATCTCTATTCAGGGGACACCCTCGGGACCAAGGCAAGAGTCCCGTGAATGGAAGAAGTTAGGCTGGGGTTTGTTGTAATTAAGCAACCACTAAAATATTTTATTAGAGCCAAAAAAAGGCATCTGCTCTCGCAGGCTACAGAAACTGCTGCAGTCATTATTTCAAGCAGCTAGATAATGTATAAAAAATCATGATTAACTTATCCCTGTGATGTTGTGTGTTGAATTCCCACAAGTGCAGTGTGATTTAAGTGAGTTAATTCATGTTTTGAAAGCTGTCGGCCATGATGAAAAGTGAAAACTTAAACTTTTGGTGAGTCACTTTTTTATTACTCAGTCATCTTTGTCTCTCCTGGCTGATGAAATGTCATTCTAAACCTGAAAAGATGTTTACAAAGAGGATAATCACAGCCTGGATTCAAAAGTTAATTCTTGTTTTAATTCATTTCCCCACTAGGAGAACTTAGTCAAAATCCAGGGGATAAAAAATCTGATCGTGACTTTGCTTTGTGGAAAGCCAGCAAACCAGGAGAACCAGCCTGGGATTCTCCTTGGGGAAAGGTATCTAGCTCAGTTAGCTTATAAAGTTCAATTAAATAAAGTAGCTTTGATCGATGGGAAAGTGTTGAATTTTAAAATTTATTTGTTTCTGATAACCATCTTGATATTACAATATTATCCTAGCCTGGGTCACAGATGTAATCTGTAACTCCGGTTATTTAGCCTGTGGAACACTGGTGCTTTTTTTTTCGCGTTTTTCAAAGGAATGAAGCATAAAGCGAGCGTTAAGCACGAGACACCCTCGACAGGGGAAGGAACACGGCGCGTCTCGCGCTCCTTGCTCGCTTCGCGCTTGCCTTCGCTCGCTTGAAAGACAAGAGAAACAATGCTTGTTCTTAATACCTCTAGATCGAGCCTAAGAAACACACGGAAATTTAGGCCCGTTTTCAAGACGAACAAATACCGTAATAGTTTTATTACGTCCAACGCCCTCAAAGCTTAAACTGTGTTCTCGATCTATAGGTTTAGAAATTTCGATTGCTTTTGATGTCGATTTCGATTTTTTATTTTTTTATTTTTAACAAATCACATTTTTACTGTAGTGTATTTATGTATTGTTTCTATTATTCGTTTCTTTCATTTCTATTCATAAATTAGTTTATTAGTGGTAGCATTTTTAAGTAATCATAATTATTTGTAAATAATCGCCTAATTCAACCTCCCGGTTGCGGTGTGATTATAAATGAACTATCTATCTATCTGCGGTTATCAACCAGAAGTTTAGTTTAGTTTGACAACAAGAACAGCTTGCCATTGACATCTTCTCAGTCACCTTGAGGCAGTGTGCAATTTAACTCAGCTCTCCTCCATGCATGCTCTTTCCATTATACCTGCTTTGAAGGCTAGCATTCGGCGGCATGGTCTTTTAGCTTTCACTTAGAGCGGCTGCCAGTGGCGCCTTTGTATGCTGACGTCCCAGCTTACTGTTCACATGTTAAAATGTATTGTAAGAGGGCACGTCCGTTGTCCTCTCATCCACGACTCTCTCTCTTCTTGCTCAGCTTGTTTAAAAGACTAGCTTTTTGTCATTTTGTATCCAACATATCCAACTAATTTGTTAGGACAACCACGTTATAAGTCGACCCCAGAAGCTAAAACGTGGGATATAAGAATTGTGGCAGGGGCACCCAACGAGAATATAGTTCAAAACCACTTAAACATAGCATTGTTAAACGTATTTTAGTATTTAAACGGTAAATATATACAGGGGTATTTTTATCCCTAAAAATTTTTCATCTGTTCGGATTTACTAGCTGAAAGTCTAGTGATCCGAAAATTATAGGGATCAAAACTTACCTTTTCGAAAATTTCAGCCAGAAAAAAGGCCCCCGAAAATTCTAGGTAACTTTTTAGGGTAAAAATAGGTTAAAAATAGGCAGTTATACAATTTTTTAGATGTTCGAAAATCCTAGGAGAGGCAGGCAAGCAAGAAATTTTAAAACAAATGTTCCGAAAATTCTAGATCTCAAATCGTCTTCCGAACAGATATTTTCCGAAAATAGTCGTTGGGTGCCCCTGTTGTGGTCGTTTCGCCCGAAAGTCGATTCGCCCGAAGGCGTTCGTAGGACTTTAGTCGATTCGCCCGATGACATACCACACTCTACAGCATGGTGAACCTAAGTCTTCGAGATGTTGTTTTAGTTAACCTTGGATTCCTCTTGTGCAGTCACTGTCTTTCCATGCTTATTCCTCTTTCTCAGGCTCAAAGAACGACAAATACACATTGGGCGAATCGACTTAGTTTGAGCGAACTGCGATCGTGCGAATCGACCTTCTGGAGAAACGACCCGATACGGGAAATAATGGATTGGCCTTCCAGGGCCCCAATTACAGGCCGTTTTTGAGTGGATCTATCTACATTTTGAATATCAATAAATATTGTCAAATTAAGAAAAAGTCTTGGAAGAAGAAAAGAAGCTATTGTACTAGTTGACATGGCATCTTTGTTCTCTGTACTGCAGGGCCGGCCAGGATGGCACGTAGAATGCTCAGTTATGGCGAGGTTTGTACATCCTCTGTTTGTTATTTATTTATCCCTTTCCTTGTTTTTTTCTTTTGGAAAAACAGCTTCCCAACTTAAAGCGGTGGTCTTGATGCGAGTACCCAAAGATCACCTACTCAGCGTAGGAATATAATTTATAAGCCTGTTGGACGATATTCATTGACCTAAAATTGCTTTAATTTCTATTGTGTATCCTCCTGTGACGCTTGTTTGCAAGTAAACAGCTCTTTCAGTCTTAGATGTTTTTCACGTGTATTCCTGATAAAGTAGGGTCCATATTATCAAGTATTCTCTTTAGAGGTGGTGGATGTGTAGGGGGGTTTACGGTCACCTCGCCACCACATAATATCTCTGAAATAATTGACACTGTTTACTTACCTGGGATTGTTACTTCTTCCTCAAGACCATGTATAAGTTTATAGATTTTAACTGACACCTTGCGTTGAACCTCTCATCTTTAGTTTTATTATTGGTGAATAATTGCGACTTTTTAATACCTTAATATGGCTTATTTGCATCGCTCGAGAAGTGCGATTTGTTGAAAATCCAACAGCCTTTCTTATGATAGTTGGTTAATATTGTCACTTGAACCCCCTACCTCCCTAAATTTCATTGTAAATTTAAAGTGAAAGAATTCTTCTTAGAGACTTGTCCTTTTGATAAGTATTAAGATATATATTTCTTGGTAGCAAGATGGTGATAGTATGGTGGCGAGGTGACCGCGGATACCTGTAGGGGCAGGAAACGACTCAATCTTTTTTAGGAAAGGGGGGCCCCTTTGTGTCCGGGACCTTCTGTTTGCTTCTGATATAATTACTTAATTTTTTGTTTTTTAAATTTTTGTTGTAGCGCAATATTAGGTAACTCAATTGACATTCATACCGGAGGAGTGGATTTGAAATTTCCACATCATGACAATGAACTTGCACAATCTGAGGTTAGTCGAAAAGCTAAATGCATCACACTGTATAAGCTACATAACGTAAACACCTCTTGCTGTAGGCTCTTAAGGACGTGATCCGCAAATTTACATTGCACAGCATAGCAAAATAGCACACTATGGGAAGATTTTTTTCGTGCATGACTCCATATTTAGGTGAATGGTTGTTAGCAGCACACTGAACATCAAATCTGCAGGTCGATGGTTTCAGATGTTGCGTAAGAAACACTTGTGAACGCAAAACCACGACGACAAACCAGTGAGGGTCCACCGGATCTTTTGGATCAGTAAAATCTTCATTACCAAATTTTAAAATTACAACAGTAAACCCAATCCTTACGGCAGGAAAGTGAAAAAAAATGGTGAACTATATTTTCCCCATATTTCGGTTTGCAACACAAACCTTCAACGGGGGCTATAAAAGCAAAATGAATATAGATACAAGATGAACGTTACATATGCGAGATTCGAATACATAGCAAACAGAAAAATGATAGATCTTTGCCCTTATCGCCAAGTTGTCTCTCTTAACAAAGGTCTTCGCCAGACATTGCCTCTAACCACACAGAAGGAAGAGGTGAACTAGGTACAATACGTTTGTTGTTTCCTTGTGATGAATAGCTAATATCCCTAGGATTCACCAATACTCCTAGTTGCTAAATATGCCACAGATAACTTGTTAACCTTGGGCTGCATGGGATTCCTGTGTCTCACGCCAATGATTAAAGTTTAAAATTCTAGTGAAATTAGGAACTGATTTTAAACGCAAAATAATTTTTTGTAGGCCCATTACGGTGTGTGCCAGTGGATTCATTACTTCTTACATGCTGGACATTTGACCATAGAGGGATGCAAAATGTCCAAATCTCTGAAAAACTTCATCACAATCAAGGTATGCCTAATGACTGTTCAGTCAAGAATTCTCTCTTGGTTCAGTGTTCAAATGGTGAGTTGTTTGTTGGTCGTTATTGGCCTTAAGGTTAAAAATGACAATAAAAAAAAAAAAAAGAAAGAAAAGAAAAAAACTGAGAAGAAGAATTTCAGATAAAGTATACAAGTAAGTAGACCATTGTCTGTGCAACCTAGGCGAACCGCAGCTCCAGGTCAAAACTCTATGAATCACGATCCATAGCGAAGGTTACCAAATCGTGAGACGCCTGCGTGGCAAACGTTTGAATGGAGAGGGAAAGGCGTAGTGTACATGAAAGGCGCGCTAGGGAAGGAAGACGGGCGCGGGAGAGAAGCCACGTGCCCATCGCATTCTTGTGCGCATTTGCCTGCGAGCAAGTTGTCCATTTCGGGGATATCGTGAGTGGTCACGCGCGAGATTAAAGGAGACACAAGAGCGAGGGGCGGCAAAAGCAAGGCCTCTCTCTCGTGGATTCTCTCACAGCTCGCTTTGCTTGCCACTCGAAATGGAGAGCTTGCTCACAGCTATCCTTTTCCTTCCCGTTCAAACGCTTGTCGTGCAGGCTACATTGTGAGGAAAAGGGTTAAAAAAGCCCTTAGTCAAAGTCTTTTTGGGATGCCCGACTGTGTAACTTATACCTTGCGATCCTGTGAGAGCACCATTTTTCGCCTTCAATTAGGAAACGGAGTTGTGGTTCTAGTATACCACATGTATCTCTTTTTTTTTAAATCTCAAACACTGTAAAATGTTGTTATTTTTTCCAGGACGCTTTGAAGAGGAATTCAGCACGGCAAATTAGATTTGCTTTTCTGCTTCATGCGTGGAATGCTACTTTGGATTACAGCGAAAATGTGTTACGAGAAGCGGAACAAACGGACAAGCTGTTTAACGTAAGATTAAATTTTTGCCATGACAGTACTCCTTGGGAACGGCTCAAAAAATTCCTTCCAACCAATGTTATAAGCTCCTTGGCAGCAGAGGAGTTGTGTTTCATCTTGATCCTAGTTTAATTCGCGGTTCGACCTAACAAACAAACGTGACCGATGATAGAGTCATGAAGTCTTGGTTCAAGTCTCGACAGATAATCGTCGAGTCTGGGTAGGAACGATTGTCGCCCGAAAAGTGATGTCGGAAAGCGGAGATTTCCGGATGAGACACGAAGTAAGCAAACGAAGATTACAAAGAGCTCACGATATCTCCTCTTTCGCTGTCATTGCTTTCTTTTTCGTTCCCAGAGCTGTGTTCCTTTTGGTCAGCACCATGGATCGAGAGCTATGGCTGAAGCCGAAGCTGCCGAAGTCCGCACAAATCACGGACTTCCGTCTGTCTATACAGCCTCAGAAATTTGAAACAATAACGGTTATCAGAGGTTACAAGAATGGAAAACTAGTGCGCTTGTGTGCTGTTCTGGCCCCATTCTGAGCTCTCAATCCGTCGCGCTGGCCAAAAGGGTGGCAGCTCGGGTGAGGAGAATGTCATTGCTTTCAAATTAAAAGGGACAATCGTTGCAAGAAATCGCTTGCATTACAAACGCAGCCGTTTCTAGTGATTCCATTCCATAATCACAGAATTGCTTCGTAAAAACTTGAACTGTACGATTGGTACAGCTGCACCGCTAATTAATTTAACTGGAATTAAACTGGAATCATGGTTACACATGACCCCATTACTCCGTCGTGGTAAGATCTGGGTCTGGAAAGTGCCCAATCAGTTGTCAAATTTCATTTTCAATAATAGTTATGCAAGTGAAGAAAATATTCATTAAAAAGTAAAGCATGAACAAAAGTGCCGTGTTTTAAATGGAGCTCTGGCTTTCAAACGTTTCGGGCCAGACCCTTCATCAGTTACCCTGCGAGCAGAAGCCCTTCGATCTTATCCGGAAGATCGAGGGGCCGCAGAACCGGTGCAACGCCATGAATTAAAAACTAAAACCTTGTAACAACACAGCTAATAGCTGTGCAGCTGAATTAAACCTGGTTTTTGCGCCGTTACGTTCATTCATACATTCGTTTGTTCGTGCTTTTCCTTCGCGCATGCATTATATTTTTTGGCTGCCTTATGTCCATTCATTCACACTTTCTTTCGTCCGTCTTGTGCGTCGTTTCTTTTTTTATCCAGATATGGTATTTGTATTTTTCTATGTTACTTTTATTCACTGATTTTGTCATCTGGACTCTTTTGTCTTTCTACGTAATTTAACACTTGGACGAAAATTTTTTCAGTCTTGTTTTATCCTTTGTTTTAGGATTTTTTCTTAAATGTGAAAGATATTCTTCGAAAACCCGAGGACATGTCGCCATCAGCTCACAACTATCATGATTTGGAACAAGATCTTCAAGAAAAGTGAGATTCAATCTCTTACTCTTTTTGGATTAGTATAAGATTCTAAGAAACTGCCTACCTACCCCTCCCCAAACTCAAAGTTGACCGCCACTTACTTCTCCCATAAGGCAAAACGTTTGACTGGGGGAGGGGTAGGTGGGCAGTTTACCAGAATCTCTTACGAATCCCTCGTTTTTGCTATCTCTATCTTTCTCCATATCAACAGTGTTCATTTATCTGACGAATTCGAAATTTTATTTTTAGATTCCTTGCTAAGAAATCAGCGGTCCACGAAGCTTTGTGTGGTACGTTCTGTAGGCTCGTGATTCAAAGAGTCTGAATTAAAAACTAAAACTAAACTAACGTAATCGATACAGGGTGGACAGTTCAAAGAACTGATTAAACTTTGGTCCTTTAAGTGTCCCCAACTAAATAGAGACACTTGTCCAAATAAATTGGAAATTGGAATGTTGGTTTTTCTTAGGAGAGGGGAAAACCGGAGTACCCGGAGAAAAACCCTGGGGGCAGAGTAGAAAACTATACAACTAACTCAAGCCTCATATGGCGTCAACACCGGGATTTTGAACCCACCGGGCCACATGGGTTGGGGGCAAATGCTCTCACCACTGCGTCATCCCTGTTGCCCTAGGGAGTGATGGACCGAGAACATCCGTGTTTTCTAAACACCCAGATCTGTTTTGTCTCCTTTGTTGACTCCAAGGGCTCATGATCCTGGAGCATTCATCGTGCACAGCGCGCTGGCCTTTGACTGTCCATTTTTAGAGTTCTTTGCCCACCAAATTCGCTGTGCTGAGTTAAATTGCACTGGAAAACAAAGACATAGGGTAATTTTGAATGTGAAGTACAGTAGAAAGCCGTCTTGAGTAATAAATAAGCCTGTTAAACTTTTCCTTAGCTGTATTACTGTAACCGGTTTTTATAAGCACCTTTTAGTGTTATTTGTACCGTCCTGGATGCTGTTTATTGACAATTAGCATATGCCTTCACTTGAGCATTACAGTGATGAAAGATATGTTTGCACCGTCAGATTCGATCGATACACCTTCGGCTTTGCGACACATGCAGGATCTGGTGAAACAAGCGAACATCTACATCAGCACCAAAAAAGACAAAAAGGAATCGCCAAACCATCAACTAATCGAGGGAATTGCCAAGTACCTTACCCGCATGCTTAAGGTTCGTCTGTAAATCACTACACTATGTAGCGAAAATATCAAGAACCCTCACCAAAAGTCTTAAGATTTTGTTCCAGAAAAATTCTTAGTCTGTGTGACAGGCACCTGTTGGTTTTTTGGTTAATTTTGATGGAGCGCGCGCATGTCCTCGAAATTTCTCCTTTTGCCCGAAATAAAACTGGCGCGTGCAACGCAAGCTAGAAAATTTAAAATGGCGGCTGTTAGCAGACGACGTGCTGTGCTTTACGAAGAAAGAATTATGAGGCCAAAAGCTCTGCAGGGTGAAATAGCAACGAAAAAGTAGAGTCGTGCCTCCATGTCCGACCACATCTCGTAAACCACTACCTTCCATTTGTGACGGAGATCACTTTTAGGTCTGATGATTTCATACTTTTTTCAGTTTGTTTTTAACCACTTGTAAGCCAGCCTCGTTTCCAGAGTGAGTTCTCTCGCACGCCGTCGCTACAGAGCGAGACGGGTAGGTTAGAGAACCTGGGGACGAGGTTACTTTTAAGAGGCCACTTAACCATGGTGTGGTCTCAACCTCGCTCCGTAGGGACGGGTGGGAGAGAACCCTGGGAACAAGGTTGGGTGTGGTCTCTTTTGTTTTCGTATGTGCTAGGCAACCAGCGTATACGACGAAATTTAAGTGACAACATGGAACTGCACGTATAGTTACGTAAGTTAAAAATTGCACGCAATACATTCTCTGCTAAAAGGGAGAAATGTCGGGACCTCTTGTCGAAAAAGATTTCCTGTGTTTCGATTCTCGTAAGCAACCACCTCCCTTAGCAACCACAAAGTCCTCGTATTTTGGGTGGTTGCTTTACTCGCTAGAGGTTCAACTGTTGTACCCTTCAAAGTTATTGCAGGAGAGTTTATATTTGAATGGTTACCATTGTAGAATTTCTGTCAGAGGCTCTTAAGTGAGAACTTCATTACTTGTTTCTCTAATGTACTCTATGTGCAGGGAGTTATACAAGTGTCTTTGGACAACCTTACTGTATCTTAATTAACGATCTTTTCATTTCGTGTTTTTTTCATAACTACAGGTGTTCGGAGCTATTGACGAAGATCAAGCCCTAGGATTTCCTGTAGCCGGAAAAAATGCTGCAGCAAATGTAAGATACGAGTTAAAGTTTATTTTTCAGTTAATAAAAAAACAAAAACATTTTGCAGTTTTTTAATGGGGCCATGCACGCTATTTGCTACCTTTTTCAAAAGCTAAAACTGAGTTGTCTTCGCATTATTTTAATTTCAAAGATAATGATCCAATTTTGTTATTTAAGACCATATGTAGGCGATGAAGCAGTCTTATTTAGTCCTGTCATGGTAAGGATAGACAAGGGTTGGGTAACTTTTTCAAGTGTTAATGCTCTATGCCTGTAAAAATCACCAAAAAAATTATTATGGTTAGTGCTCCCTGATTAGTTATAGTTATTCCTTCCCTCTAACGGGGCATTTTGTTTACGGGTATAAAGGCATTAACTAATGACTTTACCACCGAGTTGACCTGAAACAGAAATTTCCTCGTGACAGGTGTTACGATTCAATTTTATAATTATCCTTGGTTTAAATTTTATTTTCTTTTGTTTCAAACTCATTATGATATGATTACCATATCCAAAAACAAAAGAAAATAAGATTTAAACCAAGGAAAAAAATTGAACCACAACATAGCCCCTTTAAAGACAATTCTCCTTTAAAAAACAAACACCAGCGTCTCGGGTGTTTTTTTTTTTCCTGCTTTTTTCCAGTTCGAGGAAGTAGCGATGCCTTATGTTCAATTACTTGCTGATTTTAGAGACGAAGTTCGGAACGTTGCTCGAGAACAGAAAGGTAATTAATGCTAAACTTTTTGTCCCTTTGTTTGTCCTCTTACTACCACACTCAGAACTTTAAGACAGTGCTACTTTTTCATTTCCAGTGACAAGAATCCTTGACGCTTGCGACGAGTTAAGAGATGTCAGTTTGCCTGAGCTAGGAGTAAAGCTGGAAGACGTTGAAGGTAAATATCAATAATTTGTCGTCTTTCCTCTTTTTCCGTTTGTGCGCACATCATTTCCCTCTTCGCTTTCCTTCCTCCACCGAGGGGTCCTGGTATTCAAACTGTACCCTCGTGTCAAAATCAACAATTCACTGAACTTTTTTGAGATGAGGTCTTAACATCCATCTAAACAATCCGGCTCTTTTTAAACAAAATTGGCCGCGGTATATTTCTGTAGCGTACCTATTAAAAGCTTATTTTCAATTAGTGTGTAAAAAGACGAAACAGAAAATAACAACTTGTGCAACACAGCTACGAGTTAAAAAAAGGAAATCAGTGGAATTGGTGCATAATAGCGCGTAGTATTCTAGTACCTATTTCATGGGTTGAGAAAAATCACTCCAAAGGTTGTAATGACTTGTATTTTGTCTGTTGTACCTGTCACTCTGCTAGGTGGTCAGGCTCCTGTCATAAAGTTCGTAGACAAAGAAACATTGCTGAAAGAAAAACAACAGCAGCTAGAGGTAAACCATGAAATTGGTTTGTATATTAAGCAGTACTTTCTATAGTCTACTTGTTTTGTAATTAAAGCTGTTTTCAACTCAGTTTGGAATATAATCACGTTAATGCTTAGGTTTCTGTATTTTACGCTCTTTGATTGGCTAAAAGATCTCGTATGATTTTTTCAACCAACCAGAAGCAAAGTCAAATCCAATGGTTTCTTGTTGGTACGCGTTTTCCCGCCCTTAGCCCTGGACTACGTCATACGTTTCGAGATCTAATTGGTTCATTTGATTTTTAGCGTGTGTTGTTATTTGTGAGAGAAATTACTTTAGTTTTAGGGCTATGTATAAGAGTAAAATAAGATGCGTTTCACATAAGACGTAACGCGGGAACTTCTCTTATATAAATAGCACATTTGGTCTGAAATAAGACGCGTCTTATGGACAAACCGCCCGTAACACCTGTTCTTAGGTAGGATGCGTTTTTAAACCTCGTATAAATGACTTTCGCTTCTTAGATAAGACGCGAACGCGCAATGATACTCATTCGATGCTCTAAGACGCGCCTAGATTATCCTGGATTGTAGTTGCTACTGGCAACATTAGGCCCCGTTCAAACGTCGAACTTTTCATGTGCCGAACCTAATTATTAGGTTCGGCACATGTAAAGTTCGACGTATGAATCAGTTAGGAACGGCACTTTCGTATTTGGGTCGACTCTGCCGTTCTATTCGACTGAGCTTGTCGAATAGAACGGCGAAAGATCGACTTCGATTCATACGTCGTAATTCACATGTGCCGAACCTAATGCATAAATTATGTTAACGTATTTTTCAATAGAACCGCGCTTCTGATTGGCTATTTAGTGGGTTTTCACGCCTGTGCTGACAGAACTCACAGAAGCATAACAGCGGTTACCGTCTGGTTACCAGCATTCACGTTGTAGATTTTTAGACTGAAACTGGACAGCTAAAAACGGTCTTCTAAAAAGTTGCTTTTCTTTATATCTATAAAGAAATCGTAATGTAATTTAAAATTTATTGCGTTACTTTATTTTGTCCAAATGTCACGATCACGATCTCCTCAGCTGTCTCCTTGCCATAACAGAGCACAAATCGCACTAAAATTAAAACAAGAATTTTCCAGGCTTGGTGAATTTTACTTTTTTCAGTTTATTTCCCTATTTTAAGCAGTAAGGACGATCGCGCTGTTTCAAATTTCATGGCTCTTCCATCTCGTTCAATTTGTCAAATGTTGAGGAGTTTTTCTGGAGTTGAATTCTAAAGCACTTTATCTAAGTTCAGAAAAAGAAAAAAAATTTTTTGTGTGTGTCCACGTCCTCCTTAAAACGTGAAATCAGGAAGTTTCACGTCACAGTCGTGCATTGACTGGAAAGAAATGTACAAAAAAGCGTGATGCACGCGCAAAGTTGTTGTTTTGCCAGTCTAAACCAGTCGTTTTTTTGCCGTTCTCGTTGCCGTCGCCATCGTCGCTGCTTTAAGTCCGTGCGAGAAATGAGACGCGAACCATTTATACCAACTGTTCACTCATCATATCAGTGGTACACGACGAGTCCGATGTAAGACACGTCTTATTTTTCCCGGCGTGTAAATGACCCTATTATTCTTCTTTGTTTTCAGGAGCAAGAAAAGAAAAAGAAGCAAAAAGAAGAAGCTAAGAAAAAGCTTGACGCGGAAAAGGTAGAGATCTTTGACGTATGCTTGTGGTTACTAAGCCAGGCTGAAGAACTCAGTTTTTGTCACAGTGAACAAGACGGTCCAACCTTGATGCCAAGATTCAGTCGTTGCTTTCGAGAGTCGAACCGAGAGTCTGCAAGTCTGCCAATCTAAAACTATCTAGTTTACTAGGACCAACACATTACTTACAAAGAACCAACGTTCACCATTAGAACGCTTATCGCAGGCAAAGATCTTTAGAGCATGTCAAACCGTTTCCCCTAAAGATAATCGCGGTCGCCTACGAGAGGCTTCTAACTAAAGCGCTTCAGTAACTGGGGAGAGTTTGCTGTTTTTGATAGGTAATGTCCAACGAAAGCTGGTGGCACGTGAAAGTTTGAATCTAGTTTTTCATCAGTTTACTTTCTAAAACTGAACTTTCGCTTCCCTTTTCTTCACCGAAATGCACCAGACTCGGTCATCCCTGGTGCCGAGCCTGCAGCCTTACTGCATGTTGCCTCAAGGCTTCCAAAAGTAACCATTCGATTTAGCGTTGTTTCTTGGCGATAATGTTTCAGACGTCACTTTCCTTTCTTTTTCAGGCGGCAAAAGCAGCTAAAGCTAAGATTCCACCGTG
Source organism: Porites lutea (assembly GCF_958299795.1). Lineage (NCBI taxonomy): Eukaryota > Metazoa > Cnidaria > Anthozoa > Scleractinia > Poritidae > Porites > Porites lutea. The sequence continues at coordinate 8,420,559 of NC_133206.1, forward strand.
GGAAATGTTTAAACATGAAACAGACAAGTATTCAAAATTTGATGAACAGGTCAGTATGTTTACAATACATAACGCACCTCCCCGGCAAGTACAATAAATTGAGTCATTAAAACAATTTCTTTTCTTGGTTAGCAATTGAAGTTATGTTGCTTTGTTAAGAGTTCCATAAGCACTTTCCGCTGCGTGCAACCACGGCGACGGCTACAAAAACGTGATTTGAAAAGTACATTCACGCTTCTTCAAACTTTATCGCGTTTATTCCATCTCGTTCAGTTCGGCAAATAACGGCGAATTATTCTGGTGTTGAATTCTAAAGGAGTGTATCGAAGTTCTGACAAAGAACTAGAGAAAATTGTTGTCATGTGCCTTCACGTCCTCCATGAAACGTGAAAATAGGAAGTTTCAAGTTGTAGTCGTGCAACGACTGCAAAGAAATATACCAAAAACCATGTTTGTTGTCTAAACCTATTGCTTTATTGCCGTTCTCTTTGTCGTCGCCGTCCTCGTTGCTTAAGCTCCTTACTCAGGGACCGCGGAGCAAGGTGAAAAGTGGGAGGGCTGACAATTGAAAATAATTTTTTCATATTGAAAATCGAAAAAACGAATAAAATCCTAGTATCTGATTTGTTTCTGTCGCGTGACTTTGCATACTTTTCTGCAGAGCTTACAGACTTTGACGAAGTCCCAGATAACTCTAATAAACGACCAACATCCACGGTCAGTTCAGATTCAATGCGAGAAAAGACGCGATTACAATTTTAGTATACAAATACTGCACTGAAGTGATCTGAAAAATTTCTAACTATGGCCGTTCGCTGTTCAAGTAATGTAATTCTTCTTGCCATCGAATATTTCAGAAAGACAAAATATAAAACTTTTTTCAACTCAAAACACCTACTCACCTTCGTTTGGCTTGAAAAAGCTAGTAATTTTCTTCATTTCGTCTTGATAAAACTGATAAAAAAAACTCTGCCGGAGCTGGAAGTACAAAACACGCTGCCGAACGAAGCGAAGGGGTGGCCAAGGCATGGCGTTTGATCAAGGGGTAAGTCGGCCCCAGGGCACAATTACCGCGAAAAGCACAGGAGCCCCACAAAATGCCTGGCGTTTGATATTAAAGAAAATACAGAGAATATAGCGGAATATAGACGGAAAAAAACTTGTTTCAAGTCTTTTTTTTTATTTTAATTATTTTTCTTTTTAGCGCAAAAAGTGGGGGAGCGGGCGCAAAAAAGTGGTGGGGCCGCGGCCCTACCAGCCCCTCCCCCTCCGCGGTCCCTGTTACTGAAGACAATGAGGATACAAAATTTTGAGGGCAATGTGAAAATGGGGAATTTCGAAAAATTCCACTGTAGTAAAAAGTCAATTTCGTCATTATTTGTATCAGGGTGTTCCAACTCATGACCAAGCAGGTGAACCACTGAGTGGCAAACAGATCAAGAAACTGAAAAAGTTGTATCAGCAACAAGAAAAACTTTATAATTCTTCATCAGCTTCTGTGGCCAGTCAAGCAACCAATGATTCAGAAGAGCAGTAAAGTGAACGTTGAATTAGATGCAATCAAATTGTTCGGTATATCAAAATAAACTAATTAATTTTGTGAAAAACTTCTTTTTTCTTAGATTTAATCTGAAGAATGAAATTTAGATTTATGATAATACAGACAGTTATAACTCACCCATGGAGATAAGAATCTAGTGATTAGGAACCCTTAGGTTATAATTTCCACATTAAAAGTTCTGTATATAAAATACAGTTGAGCCTAAAGACTGAAAAAGATTCTTATCTCGAAAATCAGAAAAATAAGTCTGCAGAACTGGAGCAGGGTGTCTATTTCCTTAGAACATAATGTCACTTTTAAAGACAATTACCAACATGTGCCTCATACATGATCAAAGTAGGAAGGAACAACGCCTAGAGACTCTTCCAAGGTTTTTGACTATTGCCTGGGACCAGTTAGCGAAAATCCGTCAACACAGCTGGAAAGAACGCCTTAAAATCAGTATAGTTGCCAAGTTTGAAAGTGATTTTGTGAAAACTAACCAAGATATGGCTCCGCAAAGTCGCCGAATTTTACAGACGTTGGTATGGTGGGGGTGGGGGGCAAGTTAGTGCCCCCACCATTCAAACGTCCGTAAAATTTCGCGTCCTTGTGGAGCGGTCCCTTTGCTCGCTTTTAACGTACCACCTATAAACTTGGTAAGTTTCTTAATTTTAAGGCGCTCTTTCCAGCAGTGTCAATGGATATTCGCTTACAGTGGTGTCTACTTAAAAGTAGACATCACTTACAAAAGAACCTTTTCAGGCCAACCTGGACAAAATATAAGTTATTTCGGTGGGTTTTTCTGTAATTAGTTTTACGTCTGTCCCTACAATAAGAACTTGTGTTAGCATTTTATACCATCATCCTACCCTTACTTCCAAAAGTAAGCTTTCTCAGGGTAGATAGAGGGATTTTCGTATGACCTTAAAAAATGGTTTCGGTAAGTGTTCGTCATTTGTTTTATCAGCCAATGGATGAAAACCTCAAAACATGGACTCTTCGTTTTCCCGCCAAAGAGAACCTTAATATGTTGAAGGCATTGTTCGATTGGCCTGTCGTGTTGCAGTATGACGTCAATGTAAAGCATCGAGTTCTCTGGCATGAAGTTTTTTCACCCGCGCGTTCGCTTAACCAACCAAAAGCCACGCGCGTTTGTATCCGTTCAATAAACCAATCAAATCGCTCTATTTCCGTGCCTTTGTTGTTTCTGTTTCGTTCGCGCGTTTACATTTCATTGTCATACGAGGTCGAGGACGGCTGCGAGGAGAATATTTACTTTATTTTTATTGAAGGAGGTTAAGTTCTTTCCCGATCGAAAAATGATAAAACTTCTAACATTTGATAACTTTAATTCCGTCACTACGACATTCTCGCCTGTAAAAACTCGTAGTGAACCAGTAACTCCATGCGTATGGACCAGTCCATAACTGTTGAATAAGGGCCTGTTCACATGGAGGTGGGTGACCGCAGGTAGGTGAGGTAACCCGTTTAGGTAGGATACCCCTCCTGTCCATATAATCTCTCATGTGGTCACCCCACCTATCATGTAAACGTGATCAAATTAATATGAGAGATTGTATAGACAGGTGGGTACCCCACCTAAGCGGGTTACCTCACCTACCTGGGGTCCCCCACCTCCATGTAAAAAGGCCCTTAGTCCTTGTATCTAACACCAAAGCAGCCCACTAGCTTTTGAAGAGAAACATATCCTTTGAATTTATGGTGCCCCTTCTATTTTGATCCGGTTCAACATCTTTTTAAATTACTGGCAATAGTCCGGATTTTCACGGGGTTTAGTCCGAGACGCCAGGTGGGAGGTATTCTTCGTATAAACCCTCCTCGACAATGTAAATGTCATCTTCTGACGATGACAGTTGTTTGGTGGAATAATCTTGAAACAATACCTTACTTATCAGTCCGAAATATGGATTTTCTGGAATAGCATCTTTGAATAACCCTCCACAGAACTTAAATGTTACATCGGTTGAGCGGGAAGAGTTTGTGGGTCTTGAGTAGTGGCCGCTTGAAGCTCTTTGCGTTATCCCTGTGGTATTGCTGCATCTAACGTAGTACTTTGTTGAACGACTTGATGCCCCTAACAGTTCAATCGTGTAACAAGTTTCTTCGTCCAAAGAAATTGGCCTGTTGAAAAACACTTTGTTTTCACCAAAAAATGACCAGCCAGTGTTCCAGGATGCAGCCTCAGATTTGGCAGTAAGGCGTTTAATCTTAACCCCTTGCCGCCACAAAACAAGACTGAGGTGACCTTCTGTTTCTTTAGAATCTTCAAAAACGAATTGTAACCCGCACAGAAGGACAGGCTTGCTGGCTTTTAGGGTAAGCGTGTCAGATAGCTGCACGCCCGTCTTTAAGTTCAAGGAATCACCGGCAATTCTACAATAGCGGGTGCAGAAACTCGCCGCCCTTGTAATTTCTGAGTAGTCTTGACTGAAACGTACAAACTCTTGGATAACCTCTTCATTTGTTAAGATGTTTTTAGGGACCACCTGATCGGTAAACTGATTTGGTAGCATCAAAGAAAATCGTACGTTCTTCAACACATCCTCTCCCAAAACCGACCTTTTGTTTGGTCCATCACATGCCAAGTTGTTTTCTTTGCATCTCTGAACGGCCCAGCGATTTATGGCGTTGAATAACTGTGTTTCCTCGATGTGCAAGGACGATCGTTCGATGAACGAAAGCAAAAACTCCTTTTCGATCCTAAGAAAACATTCATCTTCAGAAATTGTTTCCGCATTGTGATCAATCATTTCCCAGCAAGCCGTTTCCAGAGTTTTCTCGTTGACCTCGCGGGCATGTTGCAAAACATCAATGGACTGAGCTGGATTCATGTTTCCGTCTATAAACATCACACACTCTCTTGCAAGCAAAGGAACGTCATACTTTTCAGCTATTTGCCACACTTTCATAGCACAATCAACGTCTTCGAAATATACTTCATCGGTGTATATAAAGCGCAAAAAATTCAGGAAGAAAGTTGCATCACAGTCGGTGATTTCTATAGTGTTCCTGCTTTCAGTTTGATCGCTGTAAAACATCGAAAAAAACGCCGAACTACTGATGGCAAGGACGTACTTATGGGCCGGAATGATGGTGTTGTTAGGAAAGACAAACTTGATGTCACTCATCAAAGAATTGTTGAACATAAAACTGTTTCTTTCCAGCACCGTTGATTTCATGGCTTGCCACCTTTCTTCTTCGTTAACAGCCATGGTTGTCTTTTAACGCGACCCAGCGAAAGTGAAAACGGAACCTAAACACGAACGTCGAATAGTTGTAACCAGGAAGTTCCAGCAGATGAAGTGTAGCAAGTCACGTGCAAGTTTTCAAGACACTTGTTAGCAGGTAAATATACGTCACTAGTTACGCCTTAGATGTCCGATTTTATTAGCCTGTGCCAGGCTCTCAGATAGTATAGTGGAAACGTATTAAAACGAGCAAAGCCAAAATAAGACGCGCACGACTCGCATTTCTTATTACTGAACGACTTTCCACCACCATCTCGGAGCCTGGAACAGGCTAGATTTTATGGACTGTTTAGACTATATCAGACAACATGATTTAAATATCCGATAGAGCTTGCAAAGTCAATCTGTAACAAGGGCCTTGTCCTTTGTTTAGTTTATCCAAATCATTGCTTGTCGGATAGACTTTCTCAAAGTCCTTCGCTTCTCATTTCCGCTTCCGGTAGTTGGCCTAGCGAGCTCTCAGCCGTGGCTCTCTCGCTCGCTATTGCCGCGGCAAAAAAAAAATCTACCGCTCGCGCTTCGCGCTCGTGAAAAAAATTTGAGCTCGCCTTGTAGGTATACGTAAGTCTACTTTTCGGATATAAGTGGACTAAAAGTTAGTTAGGTAAACAGACTACCACTACGTGTTTCTTTCAATTCTAGATGTACTTGAGATTGTGCTAAGTCGGCATATTTATTTACCCTTGCAAATTTCGTAAACTTGACTTTTGTGCTGACTATCACGAAAATCTCGAAAAGTAGTGTGGATGAGAATTAAGTTGAGACAACCTTCTTCGTTAAAGTAAAATATTGAGACTACTACCCAACCGAGATTCAGTAGATAATATGCTTTGCTCAGTTCAGTTGTTGAATGTAAACAGAGGATTTATTTTTATCCTCTATATCTGCTATATAGACCTATTAGGGGAATTCAACTCTTCCTACACCCTTTTAGTTGTAAAGCCAGAACAGTAAAAGCTCTAGTTGCCTTGAGGAATCGACCTAAATAAAGAACATTGTCGGAAAAGCGGAACTTCCTCGGTCAAAATACCGCACGTTCAAAAGAAAAAAAACATCGGGACAGCTTGCATACCTCTCTTAGCGAACATACCTCTCGCAAAGTTTGTAAATGTAAATCAATTCAACCGGCACAAGAACAATAAACGTGTCGTAATCCAGAGTTCTAGGTTGCTGTCAAAAGCCTTGGATAGTTCCCAGTATCATTAGTTTAAATACTAGCTAATACTGTAACTTCAAGTGGAACACCTTTTCTGTTTTCTCGAATGCTGCGTTCATGGTTTGGTGTTTATACTGAACTTTCATGGACCGGATCAAAGCACCTATAAAAAAAATCCCAAAAATTCGCCTGTAACGACAGTTAATTTTATATATATATAATTTTCTCCTTCCTTTATTTGTCAGTAATGCTGATCGTTTGGAGGATATTACGAGAAATGTTGTTTTGCATTTGGAACGTTTTCTTCTCTCTTGCATTAAGAGGTTCTGTTCTTCTGTTCGTGTTTTCATTTCTAGAAATTTCAAATACTTCTCGTGACCTCTTGTCTGCTGAAACACAACAGACAGGGAAACATGGAAATATTTCTGAGAATGTTTATTTAAGGAATCAACGAAAAGTTCATTGTCCGTAGGAGTATAAACCTTAGAAGATTGTTGCAATGTTGATATGTCTTTCGGGCATATTGCTGGTGTTCAGTGTCACGCCTTTCAAAATAGATCAAATTAAAATTCAAAACCGTTCAACAGATCAAGTCCAGAATCTGAGAAATGAAAGAGGTGGTAAATATGCAAAGACCCTCGCAAAGATTCAGGTCAGAGGAATATTTCTTATACGAGATATTCGAAGAAATATTTTACCCAAATTTATAGAGATTTGCACGGCGACGCCATGCTGGCGCCGCTTCGCGCAAAAGCAAGCGTCACAAATACCAAGAACCCTTTTGAAGCGCAAATCTTTTCAGGTGCTCTAGGGGCGCGATCCATTCAACCAACATTCAGACCGGTCCGACCGGGAAAAGAGGACCACCTCAAAAGGTGGACCTGTTTTTTCGAAACTTTTCCGGTTGGACCGAACCGATCCATTGAGTTTTGGACCGAAATTTCCGGAAACTTTGGTTGAATGGATCGCGCCCTAGGAACATGATGTGAGTAGGATCGATAGTTCTAGTGACGTCATTTGAAAACTAACAATAGAAATTACAATGACATTTTTGGCAGCCCATTTCCGGTGAAGTTTCTTGGAAAATCGCACCATGAGATAGAGAAAGCGATTTGATCGAAAAATCATTTCTGCCAGTCTTTGATTATTAAAAACTCCTAAATTTAAAAATTCATTAGGCTAGTTTTAATCACCAATGTCTATAAAAAAAAATAATATTCAAGCATTTTGATCCTGGTTTACATTTGCAAGGTTTGTTTGAGGGACATTGTTATACTAGCCAAGGTAGATTTTCTCCCGCCACGAACTCGCGCGGGAACGCTTGCTACCCATGCTATTTTTACTCTACTCAAGAGAACAATCTTTTCCAGTAAATAGCACCTTTTCTATATGTCCAAAATATGGACGATTTAAGGAAATTTCGTCAACACGTAATCCTTCACAAAATTTAAGAGTTACATCATAGTTTTCATCTGTTGTTATGTCTTCCTGATCTGGGTAGGTATCAAACCCCGAGGAATCGTTTGTGACATAATAACTCGGTGAATGGCTCGATGCCCCAAGCAGTTCAATGGTGTAGCAAGTCTCAGCGTCCACGGTAAATGGCCTGTTGAAAAACACCTTGTTTTGTCCATGAAAAGAGTCGGTGTTCCATGTGTCAGGACGAGATTTGGCAATAAGTTGTTTCATCTTTACGCCCCGCCGCCACATTGTTACGCTGACACACCCGGATGTAGCCGTGGGGTTGAAAAGGAACTGGAAACCACATAAAAGTATGGGCCTACTGACTTCGAAGGACAACATTGCTGATTCAAAGACATATTGCCAACTTGTCCTTAACAAAGGATTCAGAGAAAACGTAAAGGACAGCATGGGTGGACTGGGTGCACTACTCACCCTTGGACGAAATTCGAACATGGGGGCAACAACGTCTGAGTAATCACTATAGAAACTTTTAAACACGTGGATAATTTCATCCTGTGTTAAGATGTTTTTAGGCAACACCAAATCGGAAAATTCCTTGGGTGACATTAAAGGAAATCGAATCTTCTGCACCAAACTGTCTCCTAGTACAGACCTTTTAGTTGGTCCATCGGTCTCCATGCCTTCGTCTTCGCATTGCTTTGCGGCCCAGCGATCCACGGCGTTAAACAAATCTACTTCCGTAATAACGAGATGCGATCGCTCGAGAAATGAAACTACAAACTCGTGTTTTATATCAAGAAAAGTCTCGTCGTAGGCTATCACTTCTGCGTTGTATTCAATCACTTCCCAGCATGCCTCTTCCAGACCTTCATCCCCGAGTTTTTTAGCATAAGGTATAATATCGAAAGCTCTCAGTGGATCCATGTTTCCATCCAAAAAGTTTACACACACTCTTGAAAGCGATGGCACGTCATATTTTTCGGCAAGATACCAGACTTTAATAGCAGAGACGACTTCTACGAAATTCGCTTCGTCGCAATAAAGAAATCGCAAAAAATGAAGGAAGCTGTCTGGATCAGAATCAGTAATTTCTATGATGTCTCTCTCCTCCTTCATGCTACCGTAAAACATAGCATAGAATACTGGGCTTCCAACGGCAAGAACATACTTGTGTGCGGGAATGACTGTTTTGTAAGTGCTCGTGTCAGTGGTGTTAGGAAAGCCAAACTTAACGTCGCTCATGAGAGATTTGTTCCACATGTACTCGTTTCTTTCCATAAAAGTTCTTCGTTTTGTTTGCCATCTTTCTTCAGCTTGTGTTGAGGCCATCCTCTTATGTCTAAAGTGACGGATCCTGCTAGTCAAACGATCCAGTAAATACAAAGCAATGCATGACGCGGAAGTTGTCAGCGCCTGATAGGCATCGCTTTAATAGGAAGCTAAGCCAATTGGTGCTCAGTCACCCATGTTTCTTTTGTGGTCGATTGTGTCATGCTTAAAACTGAATGACAGATCGTCCCGGCTTTAATTTAGTGATCTTGTTATGATCACGAGGGTAACGAAATTGGCAAACAAGACGTGCAAATATTTTGACAGGATGAAGCATGCAATACACATTACAAACGTTTTACTTAGGTAAAATCGACTTTTTAAGCGTGACCGATGTTTCCCCTGGTATAACTTGAATCGAAACTAAGAAACTAGGAAACTACAGAAGGGTTGACAAAAGGAAGCAAGGAAGTGACACAACGATGTGACAAAAGGGCAGCACGAAACGACGAGTCAAGCATTTTATTAACGTCATGAAACTGTTCGTGTAGCTGTTATACTAGATTATCCTATTCTGTGAAAATCGTACAGTTTGTTGGCAGGGCAAGAAATAAGTGAATTATAGTTGAAGACCATTGGAGGAATTACCGTAGTGTATTGGTGTAAAATTAAACGACCCCATTTAATCTCGAACCCAGATCTCTTGTCGACAAGATTATAGAGCCAACTTAGATTGGAATTGGGAGTAGACAGAGAGAGATTGCTGGTTTATGTTTCTTGAGCTGATTTGGCCTCGTAAAAAACATCACGCAGCAATCCTCCCTAAAGAAAGAAAGATTCCTTCAGGACACGTCCGCGTGGAAGAGCTTATGGATTTTTGATTCTTCAGTCGGTAACTATTTGTTTATTTCACGCTCGGTGTCACAGTGATATGGGCATCCCACCGTTTTGGGCATCCTCATTCCCAAAATCGTAGCGATATGGGCATCCCCTGTAACTCTAACCCTAACCCAAATCGCTAAGGCAATATGAGAAGGGGATGCCCATATCACTAGGGTTTTGGGAATTGGGCCATATCACTGTAACGTCGGTTCTCCCAAACGTGAGGGCCCTGGGAACGATATTACTCAGGTTACTCTTGACGATCCATTTTGCTGCCTTATTATAACGAGCTTTCACTGTCGCTTAGCCCAGCAAAGCTTTCACATCCGGAAAATGGCTTCACCTAAATCACAGGACAGGTGGCAAACAAAAGCCGCTTCCGTCTTGGAAAGAAGCAAACATATGTTCAAAAATCCTCTTCTTAGTGACATCAAATTTGCCTTCCCGAGCGTCAATAGCGAAGCAACGATCTTAGCGATTCCTGCTCATAAGTATGTGCTCGCTGTTAGCAGCCCAGTCTTCTTTACAATGTTTTACGGCGATCTGGCTGAAAGCGGTGATAGTGTAAACATCACTGACTGTGATCCAGACGTTTTTCTTCGCTTCCTGCGTTTCATCTATTGCGATGAAGCAAGTTTCGAAGACATCGACAGCGCCATCAAAGTATGGCGTCTTGCTGATATGTACGACCTTCCCTCGCTTGCAAGAGAGTGCGTCAAGTATTTAGACGGAAACATGGAGCCACTGGACGCCTTTGATGTCTTAACTTATGCTCGCCAATTCAACGATGAAGAAATGGAAAAGGCTTGCTGGGAGGTCATCGATTATAACGCGGAAGTGATCGTTGCTGATGAGTCGTTTCTGGATGTCAAACAGGAGCTCTTACTGTTATTTGTCGAACGATCATCTGCACGTATTCAGGAGACCACTTTATTTCAGGCCTTGGATGGCTGGGCAGCAAAGAGATGTGAAGAAGCAGGCATGACTGTGAATGGAGAAAACAAACGGGGTTTCATGGGTGAAGATCTCTTAAAGCAATTTCGATTTTCTTTGATGTCGCCGAGTGATTTTTCAGATGTAGTTATGCCTACAGAAATTTTGTTTTTAACAGAAGTTATCGATGTTTTTAAACAGTTTACGTCCGTTTCCATCCCTGGAGGATTTAAGTTCTCGTTGTCTCCAAGGAAAGCAGCTGACGAACCACTTTTTTCTTTCAACACAGGCGAAGTTCAGGTTCCTGATCAGGAGACCATGGCCAGTGGGGCCACGTCTGATGTGTCTAATAAGACAGGACTTTTCACATTTGCAGTAAAAAAAGACATAACCTTGAGAGGTGTAGTGATTGTTACTGATAAGGATCAAGAATCATATCAAGTCAGTCTATCAATCACTCAAAGAGGCAAAAAAATAAAACAAATCAAAAGTAAGACTTTCATGCGTAAAGAGACCCTCGACTCAGACAGCCATGGCGAAGCTGTTGTCGTCTTCAACAGGCCTATGAATTTGCTGAAGAATACTTGCTTCACGATTGAAACAGAAACAGCTACCACAAACAATCGTAATAGTGCTTTTGTTCGTCAAAATGAGCCCGCATTTGGATCCGTTTCCGCCTCGTCCACGGTGGGTGGGTTTAATTTCGGCGCGGGCAAGAGTTCATTCGGCATCTCATCCACCGCTGTGTTCAGCACACCTACTCCGGGGTTCAACTTCACTTCTGTTCCCACTTCTGGTGCTAAGGCGATTAATTCCTCTCCGTCGGAGAAGAGCGACAAATACGACGTAGTATCTTGCTGTAGTTTTGGAAAATGTCACTCAAAATGCCCTGACCATTCCAAGTATAGCGGTGAGATAATACAGCTATTGTTTAAGGAATAAAGGTACGTAATGTGAAATTTTAAAAAGAGGAAAAAGATAGAAGAGAAAATGAAATTGACCCGAAGGGTTATGATATCGAGTCTCATTTGTTCAGGAGCACCCAACGATGGTTTCCTCCTAAGACTCTCCTAAATAAATTGAAAACGTTTAAAACTTTCTAGGCTATCCATGCAGAGTACTTTGTGAATGTAGTTTTAGCCTGGGCTAAAAGCGAGGCTCCTATTAATAAATTTATAATTTAAATCAAACAATAAACTTGTATTCCACAATTCAGTTAACTTTAGAGCACATAGCACATTCATGTGACTTTTGAGGGAAAGGCCAAGTGATTTTAGAGAAAAAATAATTTGCAAACAGCCCAAGAGTGAACCAAATCTTACATCGAGTTGATAGCCTCATATGTACACCCAAAAAATAACAGTCATCTTCGATCACATTTAAGTATAGGTAATCACATGATTTCGAGTGCAATTTGGAATAAATAAGCACGAGTAAATTTTTCAAAGACCAACAACAGAGGGAAACATGGATCCGGCCCAGTGAACGTCTTTGATCTAACGTATGCTCGCCAGTTCAATAACGAGTTTCTGGAGCAAACTTGTTGGGAGGTGATAGATTACAATGTGGAAGCAATCGTTGCTGATGAATCATTTCTAGATGTTCAACATGCGTATTTTACTCTCCTTTGTTAAACGACCTTCCGCACGAATCAAGGAACTAACCTTATTTCAAGCTTTAGATCCTTGGGCTACAAAGAAATGTGAAGAAGCAAGTACGACAGTAGATGGAGAACTCGTATGGCGGTTTCTAGGAGAGGAAATGATCAGGCACTTTCGATTTTCCTTGATGTCGCCTAAAGAGTTTTCAGATGAGGTCGAGCCATCAGGAGTTTTGCAGTCAAATGAAATACTTGATGTTTTTAAACAGTTCACTTCTGTTTCTACCCCTGGTGGATTCAAGTTCCCAACTAGTCCCAGAAAAAAACCTAACGAAACCATGCCTCAGTCATGTGATCTTGGCAATATCAGACATGGCAGCCATGCGACTCACGTATCTAGAAAGACAGGAGTACTGACATTTGCACTGACAAAACGGAACGTCTTACTTAGTGGTGTAAAAATTGTTACTGATAAAGGTCGAGAATATTGTCGCGTTAGTCTAGCTATCGCACATGGAGATAAACAGGTGAGACGAATAAAGGATCACAATTTTATTTGTAATTGCTGCGGAGCGACCGAAGGGAGCGAGCAGCAACATAATCAGGATTTAAAGGAAATATAGAAGGGGCGACGAATTCTCGAATTCATCACTTTTTACCACAATGCATTGCATTTAACCAGAGTGCATTGCGCCACGAACAACTCAAATAAAAACACGGGGAGGTTCGGTGGGTGAGTAGTCTGCTACACAGCCGTTTTTAGTGTCGTCACGCAACGCTCCTCCCCGACTAGTTAGTGGGGAGGAGCGTTGCGTGACGACACTAAAAACGGCTGTGTAGCAGACTAGTGGGTGAGAGAATGCATCGTTCGCTGCTCAGACTCAGGCAAATTTTCTACAGCACGGTTAGAGGTCTTACCAAATTTTAAGACACGCAGGAGTCTTTCAGATGAGTACGATGGTTATCTTGGGGATTGGATTTCAATTCAAGAGCCTTTTTTGCTCTTCGACTCCACAACACGGGGGATATACAAATTCCAGCTTGCTAAAAGGTGATGTGAAAGTGAGAAAATGTCATGCAGTGCTATTCTTAAGAAACTGTATGAGCCGAAAATGGATGTGATTTTGACCATTCGCTTCAAAATAACAGCGGAAATCGAGATAACAAAACATATGTTTTGTGTCCTACGTTGCAGACGAGGACGTGTATCGGCGTTTTGAAAAGCATAATTATGTTCTTTCATTCATTTATTGCCATGGAATATGCGTTTACATTGTTTTTTCACTGTTAATAGCTCGGTTAATGCGGCTGGCGATCATCTTGCCGGCGGAAGTTTCATGGAAAAGGAATAAAATGAAAGACTTTTCCTCAAGATTACGTTACCAGTCTCTGTGGTGGAGTAGTTAAGTGTAGTCGCGTCGAGTCGAAGGTGCCGGGTTCCAATCCTACTGAGTTATTTATTCCTTCTTTCTTTTTTTCCCGTTTTTTGTGTTGTTGTTTTCTATAATTATATAGCTAAATAACTGTTACTTAATAAAGTGCAACAAACAGCAAGAAAAGTATTGTGTTTCCAGAGAAAATATCGTGCACCGTATATTAAATATATGGATAAACAATCTGAGTTTCTATTATTTCCTACAATTTACTGTGGGAAAACCAGAGTTGATAACCACTTGATCATTTTCTAAACAACGTTCCCACGAGTTCTTTCTATAGACTGATAGTAATTATTCTAGTACTTTCCAACATGTATATAGGACATTCAATGTCATTTTTGATTCTTTTAAGTCTCACTGCCTAAATATTGCCAGTATCAACAGAATGTGCCGCAGCATTACTATCTTTTAGATACCCTAGTTATTATAACTATTTTAGCATCGGCGGCTACGGGGAATTTGGTGTCGTCTTCAACAGGCCTTTCTCCTTGGCAAAGAACACTTGTTACACAATCAAAACTAATACAGATACTACAAATAGCTACAAATAATCTGGATTCCGGCTTCGTTTACCAGACGAGTGGGTTCTCTTATTCGGGATTCTTGCCGATGGTATCCTCCTCAATTATCGGCCCTACACTTTTCGGTTCAACACCCTCACTAGACACAAACAAGTCAAACGATGTAAGCCCCATAATTTCTTTTTCATATTTTGGGAATTGTGACAAAAATTCTCCAGAACATTCGGCGGTTGGAGGAGAGATAACGAAACTAGTTTTTGTGCATGACAATGAGCCCACTGATGTTCCCCGCTGGCTTTAGTTCCTGAGCATTGTTGCGCACCTCCATTAGACTATTACAGTTAGAGGGTCTGGAGGTGATCTTGTCCGTTTCTTTTTTGGAAGTTATGTTGGAAACAGATGGGTTAACATATAAGAACAACTGTATTTTCATAAGAGGACAGAGAGGGCTGTACCATAACTAGGTCAACTTTATTCATGTGCCTAATTCCCTGCAACGGCTTTTCACACTGGATACTTTATGATCGTGCTATTCTATTTCCTTTAGGGACTTGGGGGGGGGGGGGGGGGGGGCGAAGCAGAGAGGGGGTGGGTCATGAGGTTTTGAGCCTTGTGCAAGGGGTGGGTCGTGCAATTTGCAGCTACCCTTAGGGGGTAGGTCACCCTATTTTATTACATAAAAAAGCACTAACTGTACTAACGAGACAGTTAACCACACTTGTTATATAAAACACAGCCAGCTGGAATTATTGCTAAAATACTCACAAACCTGTTGTGCGAGAAAATGCAACGGGTGACAGACCGCACATCCCGTGAAGCCTTTGTTAACCTTTTTGGGGGGGGGCTCTAACGAGCATGTCCTTTAATGATTTTCCTTTTTTGTAAGGAAATGATTGGTGGTTCTTTAAAAATTTATTAAAGTTATGGTTGGCTTTGTATAAGATTCCATTTTTATTATTCAAGCTTCATTTATAGTAGACACTGAGGGTTGGTATTGTGTCACAAATGGCAATAAATCTTTTTCCTCCTTGTATGTTTTGTTTTAGGAGTTTAGACTCGTTTTTGTGAATTTTATTTCTGATAGTAGGTCTTCTATCAAAGTTTGTGGGTAGCCTCCGTCCATCAAGCGTTTTTTGAATTATTTTCCTCAAAGGTTGTTTCTGAGGAGTTTTTTCGTAGGATTCTCAAGGCTTCTCCTTTGACAAATCCTTTTTTAACACTTGGATGGTGACACAAGGTGAAATGTGTGTGCAAGAAGGTTTCCGTTTGTTTAAAATGTGTCTTTGCATCAAGGATAGATTTTTCTTGAATCTTGTGCCTTTGTATACAACCGTGTCTAAAAACGCTGCATCTCAGTGTCAAATGTTTCGGCCTTGAATTTAATAGTTGGGTGATGTAAGTTTGCTTGTTCAATGAAGGCTTCGATGTCTGGTTTACTCATGTCCCATAGGGAAAAGACATCGTGTATGTAGCATTTCCAAACTGTTGTTCTAAAGACAGTTTTGCTTAGAGTTGTTGTTTCAATATATGTCATGAAAATATTGGCAAAGGAATCAAAACTGCTGTCTTTGTGCCCATTACAGTTCCATGGTTTTGTAGGTAGTGCTTTCCATTGAAGTGGAAGAAATTTTCCTTGAGGATTAATCTAAGAATTTCCGGCAAGTAATGTGTAGGAATGGGCTGTCTTTGTAGAAATTTTCATATGCGTTGTGACAGACAATTTCAATATACCCTTGTTTTGCTGTATATTTGTGTCAAGACTCATAACGTCCATCGAAACAAGAAATGTTCGGTTTTTCACATTTGTCTTTTCAGTGAAAGGTATGATTTCTGCGATTTTGATATTGGTTGTAGCAGTGTATCAACAAATTTTGTCAAGCACAGAACAAGGTTAGGCTATCCTTCTTTTTTTTCTCCGTTTACCGTCGTCCGACCGACCCAAATTTTTGGCATTTTTAAAAAATAAGTTACGACAAAGTTACACCATTTTTCACTTGGAATAATTCTTTGAAAAATGAGCATAGTAACAGCACAGAGAAAAACAAAAACAAAAGCATTAACATTTTTCACAGTATATTTTACATTTTGGTAATCCAAATATGTGAATGTTAACTTTTAACGTCGTCCTGGGGTACCAGGGCCACTATTCCGAGACTTCTTGTGATTTTTTTTAAAGTTTTTTTTTTTAATCCGACCGACCGACCGACCCAATATCAGGAAACGCATTCGACGGTAAACGAAGAGAAAAAAAGGGATGGCCTTAGAGGAAACCAAACATCCATGTTTTAACTAGGGGGTGGGTCATGCAATTTCCAACCTTGCTTTAGGGATGGGTCAGTCATTTTTGTGCCAAAGGGCGGGGGTGGGTCATGTGTTTTTTATCAACCTTATTTCGAAATACTCCGCCCACCCCCCCCCCCCCCCTATACTTTTTGACCAGTCCCTTACCCCAAAATTTATTTCGGCTATTGCATACATTTTAGACTTAAATTTTAGTCTTTTTATTAGCTTGATTTATTTGTAAAGATTACCCTAATTAGCTGTAATTAAACCAGTTCTCAAGCATGTTAAGGCATGACCAAAAGCCCAATTTGCATAAAAGCTGATGAATCTTGGCAATAACCTAAAACTTGACATACTTAAGTTAGCGTTCTCTTTAGTAGGGGATTTTTTGCGTCATGTGACCTGTTATAGCAGCTTTCTTACACGAAGCAAAAAGTGAAAATGGGCCGAGATGACATGTAACTGGATCTCATCACCCTGCATCGGCCCATTTCATTTTCCTCTTTTTCTTTAATCATGACGTCATCAAACACGTAACCACAGTTTGAAAAACCCTTAAAATGTTAAGGATGTTGAATTATTTCTGCTTCCTACTTCAAATTGTCGTAGGAGCTTAAATAACGCTACTTCTGTTAAGGAAGATAATTTCTTCAGGTGGGGGAGGGGGGGGGGGGGGGGGGGGGGTCTAAGATCAGCGAAAGGGCCATGCCTTAATATGCTTGAGTTCAGTCCATACTTTGAACTATTTATCTATTTTGTAGCAAAAATGTGACTATAAAACAAAAGCTTTTAATTTAGGGTTTTTTATGTTAACTTTGTTAAGCTCTGTAAAACATAGCCTGGGAAAAAGGTCTAGCTCTCTAGTGCCACTCATTAAAGGTCACTTAAGCGGACGATTCTGAACGGATCTCCTAGCATCTATTTGCGCCTTTGCAGCTCGCACAGGAAATTATCATCCTTTGTAGCCGAGTTGTGAAAGAAAATTTATCTTACGCATGCACACAACCATATCACCCCAGTAGCAGCAGCCAATGACAGCTGTCTTGTCCTTGTTTCATCAGCTTGGCAGTGCCAAGAGAAAGGTTTTCAAATATAAGCCTGGATGGTATGACTGCGCCCATGCTCAACGCTCTAGCGATACCGCGAGTTTGTTATATTGTAACCTCTTACTCGTTTTATTCCGTTAATTTCTGTTTATCGTGTTTATTTAATCAACGCCCTTTTAAAACTAAGGCATGCTCTTTCATTAGTGCCTGTAGTACGCTACTCTACCACTTTTTTTTAAAAATATAAAAGCCCAGGAGGCGAAGCTGGGCCATTTATTTAGATCATCAAAACTAAACTACAAAACTTAAGTGGAGTTGCAGTATATCACGCCTATTAATTGTCTATTTACAAACGAGATCTAAGTACAAAAAGGTAATGAACAAAAGCTATATACAGCAGCAGCATGTAGATCTAAGAAAAGTAAGCTCAAATACAATATACATTAATTAAGGAAAAAGGGCAACAGGTTTCTTATTGTTCATCGTGAACAAGACACCATCTGATGACAGCCTCCTCCTCAGGCGCTTCGTTTTTCGCATGGCAGGGGCGAGCGCGAAACGAGTGACTGATGATGAACCGCAAGGAACCATGGGAAGGGTAGAGACGGCAGATCTGATGACCGAAAATTTTCTTGTTCTTCTCTACGTGAGGCCAGAATATGAAGCGAGACATCAAATAAAGGCATAAAAGACAAGGTGGAATTTCGAAAAGTAGCAAGGTTTCTAGCGTGCTAGATCCAATAGAGGACTGTTGGGAGATACGAGCGGAAGAGTGGACATCAGAAAAAGGAAAAAAAATGGAAGAAACAGAAGGCAAGAAAGAAGAGCCTTGAAGTCTGGTCAAAAAGGGAGCGAAAAAATCCCAGACCCTACGCGACCAGGGACAAGCAAAACAGTTGATTGTTTCAGGCCTAGAACAAATAGTACACTTATCAGACTTGACATTTTTATACCGTTGTAAAAACAGAATCTTGACTGTAGGTTGAAGGGGTATTCTTAATATTTTATTTTGTTCACTTGTGGTAATCCTATAAGGATTTGCCTAGAAAAAAAAAAGTCATGTAAATCAGTTCGTCACCCTGAGCATGTCACCCTATCAGGTCGATCACACATTGCTGGTACTGCTTGTTGAAAAAAATTATGTGAGATTTAGTAATTTATTATGTTCCCTTATAACAGGATATGGCCATTAGGTAAAAGGTGAATATGCGAAGTCATTGTTTAAATTCAGTTTAACTTTTTTTTGACTGGCATGCATGCTAAACTTTGTACATACTTTCTGTAAGAAATAGAAATTTAGGGGGTGCACGTTACTTAATGATTAAGTGACGTGCACCCCCTAAATTTTGATTTTGAAAAGTCACGCCCAAAATATCCTCTTTAAAAGACGATTTATATAAAGGTGATTCTACTTCTTGACAGGCACGTCTTTCTTTTCCACGACGTTCATTTTAAAAACCGTTGCGCTCTGCGAGGAAGAAGGGAATCACCGTTTATTTTTAAGAAGCATCCGTATACAATAATGAGGAAATAAACCCGCAATATTCTTTTTTACTTCGCGGAATCTCTTCTATATAACAGCCACCACAATATTCAAACGGGAAGCAACCGGATTGTCTAGTGCAGCCTCTTACACAAAACTCCTTTTGGCGACTGGATGCTTCTAATACTTCAATGGTGTAACAAGTTCCTCCATTCAATTGAATAGGCCTGTTAAAAAACACATTGGTCTGCTCTTCTTTACTGGAGATTCTAGGGTCGGTTAAGGAATCCCGATGTGTAGCCTTTAATTCTTTCATTTTCTTGCCTCTGCATAACACTGAAAGACGGATAGTACGACGGCGATCACCGCGTGCAAATAGAAACCTTAAACCGCATAAAAATGAGTCTTTTCTCGCTGCAAAGGTGAGCTTCATGTCATTGTTTACGCCACACTGAAATGATTTTGTGTGGGAATCCAGCATCTTGAAAGAGTGAAGTGGATGAGTTCTTGCTTCCCTTGGATGAACTGAAAATTTTATCCCGCCTTCAACTGGAACCTTGCTAAAACATTTAAACACATCGATAACCTCATCCTTTGTTAAGATCCCTTTAGGTAAAACAACATCTGAAAAATCCTTTGGCTGCATTAGGGAAAACGCAAGATGTCTCAACAAATCCTCTCCAAGTACTTCCCGTTTCCTCACTCCATCGGCAACCACACGTGCTTCTTCACACCTCTTGGCGGCCCATCGATCTACAGCCTGGAACAACGTTGTCTCGGCGATGCGCAACGATGATCGTTGAACAAAGGAGACCAGCAAATCGTATTTAACATTGAGAAACGAATCGCTTGTAGCAATTGCAATGGCGTTGTATTGAATCACATCCCAGCAAGCCCGCTCGAGACCTTCGTCATTAAATTGGCGAGCTAACGCTAAGAGATCAAAAGCCTGACTCCTTGGATCCATTTCTCCGTCCAAATACTTGACGATTTCGCTTGTAACAGAAGGAACGTCGTACTTGTCAGCAAGAAGCATCACTTTAACAGCACTGTCTGTGTCTTTAAAAATCGCTTCATCGCAATATATGTAACGCAAAAAGCTGAGAAAAGTATCTGGATCACAGTCAATGATGTCAATAGTATCCCCGGTCTCAGCCAAATCACCGTAAAACATAGCAAAGAAGACAGAACTGCTGATGGCGAGAACGTATTTATGCGCTGGAATGATTTTGCCGGTGTTAGGAAAAGCAAACTTGATATCACTCAGAAGTGGATTGTTGAACATGTACTTGTTCCTTTGCGCTACCGTACCTCGCATTGCCTGCCACTTCTCCGTTTCTTCTTCTGTGGTCATCTTGAAGTAAAGATTAGTACCAAGAAAGTAATTTTGACAAATAGTGAGGAGAAAACGAAAGCGGAACAGTAGTGCATTGTGGATAATAAATAGAATCTATCCGGGCGTGACCAGTTTACGGATTTGATCTTGCAGTGGTCTTTTGTTAGGTTTATACGCAAAGGGTGGTCTGGGAAATCTTTCCTCCTTTCAACTACAGTGAGCGCATACACAGCCTCGTCCCCATGTTTGCCCCTTCCATTTTGTAAGCGAAAAGCCCTGGGTTCGAGGTTGAAAAGGACAGTTTCATACAAAACTTCACCCTGGTCATTCTGCTGGGTTTTCAATATCAGTAAGTGTAAAAATTGGCAAAGGTGTATGAATCAGTTCATTAACGTAACTATCTTTTCATTTTCCTCAAACTTTTAAGCTTTTTTTCTTTCGCTTCATTCACGCTAAAAGAAAATCATTCTCTGGAAAATGGTGCCGACAATAAAACCAGCTTAGGTTCTCAAACTTTCAGTAAATTTTCAAAAAGCTTAGTAAACTAACAGGATACTGATAACACCTTAAACTTCTGGCATTGAAAATAACAAATTTAGCTCCAAAGTATTTCGCTTAACCTTCAAATTTCCAAGCCTTGAGCTGGTGCTTTTTTTTGTCAAGAACGTGGAAATGGTCTATAGGAATGTTTTATCATTGAAATCTCTCTGTGCACAACCCCGCTTCCTCGAGAATAACGGCCAACGTTTTTTTCCCATTCACACTATAAATATAGTTTCTGGCATTAATTTCCAGCAATGACCGGCGAGATCTTTGATGGACCTAGTGGATACAGTTCACGAGTAGATCTGCTCAACTAGCAACAGCAAAATGCTGAATAAAAGAAAGAGAAAGAAATACAGTCGACTCTCCATAGTGCAAACCCTCGACAACTCGAACCTCGCGGTAACTCAAACCAAAATTGATTTTCGATCCCTGGATTTACTTCATAGCGGAGCTCCTCGCGCGCGCGAAGCGCGCGCGTGGGCGGAGCCCCATAGCTAAGGGAATCTACCCATCCCAGAAAATTTGGTAATCACGTGACCGACCGACCGACCGACCGTCCGTCCGCACCACAGGCATACCAATGTTTACTCTCACACTTTCTATTGTAGCTACTTTGGGAGCCCAGGAGAAAGCTAATTGTAGATCAATGTTGTCATCAATTGACAGCTGTCAAAACAGGGTATCCGCTGACCACTATCACCTGACCATATCGCGGGCTCAGGTTTCGACCCATTTAAATGATCGCAGGCTCACGTTTATTTTTGTTTAAAATTCACAACAAATATGTTGTGTTTATATCAGTATCGCCCCGCACTATTACGATTTTGATTTCAAACTGACCTCAGACGCAAAAATTCAGCCAGTTTTTTTAAAATACAGGCGGGGAAGACCTTTTCTTACCATGGTCACGTGTTGGTCACGCTCCACGTCCAATTTTTATGCTCTGATTGGTTAAAATTTGACAGGTGAGTTTATGCGTAAAATTTATGCAGCATCTTGAAAGTTGTTTACTTTGACAGCTGAAGCTGACAGAGTTTTGAGTTAACTTGTGATGTTTTTAACTGTCTTTTTCCACTGGATGTACAAAATGAAATACAGCTGCTATCAAGAGTGTTCTCTTATTCATGGCTGGTTTGTTTATTGGGTTTTTGGTTGAAAAATGCGTCGCTTGTCAAAGCCGATGATCCGATTTCGGATTGCATCGTTTTTGTTTTTCACCTTGCTGGATGCGTACGAGAATTATAAAGGCTCAAGCGATCCTTGCCTTACTTGATTGCTTTCAGGAGCTGCATCTCGAAATATGGTAAGCCTGAGTAATTATTGTATTTAAATCTAATTTCATGAAGTCCAGCGGCGCAGTTTATGAAGCTAGTTTATGCACGTTTGTATTAAGATTTGACTGAGACACTGATCTGACCTCGTATGAGGTTTGATATAAGCTTAAGCTTACAGAACTTTAAAAAGCCTTTAGTCGATATTAATTCACCGTAAATAGAAAGAAAAAATTTTCCGAAGAATATTTAGTTATAATTTTGGCTGTAGAAAGAAAGCTTTGAACGATTTTCTTGTCGTGAGTTCATCTTTTTGAAAACAGCCAACACCGGGAAACCGGCGGCTTAAAACATAAACTTTAAGCTTACTAGTAAAGACTTGAGGATTCTTAGACACACTTAAATACTCATTTGTTTTCGTGAATGAAAATTGTTGTCTCTGTAAATGTTCTATCGAATTATTTTTCTTTACTGATATTTCGTAGTCTCAAAAGTGTAATTTTCATCGCTTTACCGTTTGTTTTCAGCCGTTCGTAAACATCGCTTGCAGGAGTACTCAAAATGCCAAGCGTATCAAACGCTTTTTCAGATTACACATCGTTATAAAACCGTTAATAAAAAATAGACTCGATGAATTCTTTATCACGTTGAAGCGTAACTCTTTTGAAATTTCTTCGCAAATTTGGCGCTTGTCAAAAGTTAGAACCGGCTGGCCGTATAGGTGATTTTGGAACTTTTTTGAACGGCAACGCGTGCTTCGATGGTCCTGAATTTTGAATGAATGCAATTTGTCTTGCAAAATAGTGAAATACTGCATTTTGTACGAGGTCTGTATGGTAAAAACAGCGCCTCATACTACTCTTTCTCCTCAGATGTGGTGTATAAAAAAAATAAAAGATTGGTTTGTACGCACCCAGATTTATTGGCAAGAATTTGTAAACTTGTCGAACGCAAAAAATTCGGTCTGATTTGTTTTCCAAGAATTTGTTTTCCACGACTTATCTACTGTGATCAAGAGCCATCATTGCTCTTAAATGTGACCGAAGACTATTTTTTGGGTGTACATATAAGGCTATATCAACTCGATACAAAATTTGTTTTACTCCAAAATCACTTAGCTTTTCCCTCAAAAGTCACATAAATGTGCCCTAAAGTTAACTGATTTGTGGAATACAAAATTATTGTTTGATTTAAGTTATAAATTTATCAATGGGAGCTTCGCTTTTAGCTGTGGCTAAATATATATATTACATTTACTGCAATTTGACCCTCGGACCCTTCTCTGTTGACTGTTCCTTATTATAATAGTCCTTCTATTATAAGGAACAATCAACGGCGAAATCAAACTCCTTCAAAATAGCTCAAAAAACCGCTTTTGAGGTAAAACGACGACTATATACCAAAGGTAAGGTAATTCAACGTTTATTTATCAGTGATTTATATACATAGTTAGAGATATATCGCTATAGGTGAAGCAAACAGTAAATCCAGTACATTTACTATAAAATAACAATCGGCTACACAAACAGATTGTGTGGGCACCCTCTGGTGCAGCGTGAGTCTGGAACCGGGCAGGAACCGAGAAACTGGTTCATGGTAAGCAACATTCCGTTTGGTTCGTACCAACCGGAATGAAAGGACTACCTCAAAACGTACTCCTCAATTTTCGGTTGGAATTTCCGAAAAGTGACCTTACCATTTACCTTCCATCCGGAATTTCCGAAATTTTCTTTCGAATGGTAAGCACCCCATCCTCGTCCCCAGAGCCACTCGGCTTAATTTGTAACCGACCAGTGGCTCTGGACGCAACGGAAAATACGAATTTTTTCATTGGCTGAAGGCAAATGAATGCGCAAAGCAAATTAAAATTATAATCTACTGCACATAACATTTTACTTCGTGCCTGCAAACATGAAATGCGTGTCTGAGTTTCGTTGATAGCGACAATCCTGGTTTGTTTATATGCAATAGCAGTGAAGAAGAGAATTGTAGGTAAAGTTTGAGAAGTTTGTACGAAGACAACGAGCCTTGACAAAGAAACTATTGCATTGCCTTCGTTGTGGGGAAACTGAAAGGAGGAGTAATGGTTAGTTAGCCCTTACTTTGCTCCTTGCTCGTTAAAAAATCAAGCGATTGATACTGTACTTGTATGGCTTTTGACTTTAATTAGTCTAATCAGTTTTTCTAATTCCCTTGGATATTCGTCGGTGCTACAGTAGGAAAGGAAATCAAGCTTGACTACATTACAGTCGACTTTTTAAGTGTGACCGATGTTTCCCCAGGTATAACTTGAATCGAAACTAAGAAACTAAGAAACTGCAGAGGGGTTGACAAAAGGAAGCAAGGAAGTGACACAACGATGTGACAAAAGGGCAGCACGAAACGACGAGTCAAGCATTTTATTAACTTCATGAAACTGTTCGTGTAGCTGTTATACCAGATTATCCTATTCTGTGAAAATCGTACAGTTTGTTGGCAGGGCAAGAAATAAGTGAATTATAGTTGAAGACCATTGGAGGAATTACCGTAGTGTAATGGTGTAAAAATTAAACGACCCTATTTAATCTCGTACCCAGATCTCTTGTCGACAAGATTACACCCAACTTGGATTGGAATTGGGAGTAGACAGAGAGAGATTGCTGGTTTATGTTTCTTGAGCTGATTTGGCCTTGTAAAAAAACATCACGCAGCAATCCTCCCCAAAGAAAGGAAGATTCCTTCAGGAGACGTCCGCGTGGAAGAGTTATGGATTTTTGATTCAGTCGGTAGCTATTTGTTTATTTCACGCTCGGTGTCACACAGTGATATGGGCATCCCAGCGTTTTGGGCATCCTCATTCCCAAAATCGTAGCGATATGGGCATCTCCTGTAACTCTAACCCTAACCCAAATCGCTAAGGCAATATGAGAAGGGGATGCCCGTATCACTACGGTTTTGGGAATGGGGCCATATCACTGTAACGTCGGTGTCACAGCGTTTTGGGCATCCCCGCGTTTTGGGCATCCCCATTCCCATATCCCTAGCGTTTTGGGCATCCCCGGTGGGGGATGCCCGAAACGCTGATCGCTTCGACGTTGCCTAAATTATTTCAGACTGGGGAAAAGTCAGGATTGTTAATCACGAATCTACGGTTAAATAGTGTAGATGCATGCTAGAATTATATCGTCTAACACTTTTCGCTGGGTTAATTACGCAGAAAAAAAAAACCGATAGGCAGTAAAAGTAGGCTCAAAACATGACGAACTTAAATTTACAACCGCATAACTGTAAACATCGCTTCGATGTACAACTCTTCATTGTTTGCAAAGTTTTCAATTTTATTTAATAGAACTGTTTACAAGTAAGCAATGCCGCGATCGCTGGCAGCTGATTCCAAACAGCCAAAAACAAGAATACTAAACAAAGGAATCAAAAGGCAAACATAAATAGAACTGCGTTTTGCGTTGTTGAATTCCTAGTATTCATGACATTTGAGGCCTGTACAACTTAACCCCGCATCGCTACTTGATACAGGAAAGGCTGTCACACAATTACAGAGGATCATCAGAAATAACGGGAGGTGGGGTGACAGTTCCCCTCCCCCCCCCAAAAAAAAACAAACCTGCAGTGCAAGGGAAAGGCATGTCTAGAATAAAATCCTGCAAGCAGTGATAGCCAGGCCAGTAAAACCCCTCTTTGATTTTCCTCAGAGTGTTATCGCGGCCGGCGTGTCAAGAAAAAGGAGCAGAGTGGCACTCTTCGAAGACCCTCGCTTTATCTTCCTCGGCGATAACAAGTCGTCGAAGCGCTGTGCCATCCTTCTCCTTGGCCACGTAGTACAAGGACTCTAATTTTGAGTCATACTCGAACTTTTTGGCGAATTTTTGAAGAGTCGTTTTGTCTTGCTTTGTGAAGCCTTCCGGGTAAACCTTATTTTTAAGATACTGGAAAAGATTTCTATATTTAGCGGAATCCATCTCTAAAAGGTTTTCGATTTTTCCCGCGAAATCCAAAATTGTTTTGGAGGGGATGACCAAAACACTAGGGATTTGGGCATCCCGGGAGGGTACCGGGGGATGCCCAAAACGCTGCAGTAATATGAGAAGGGGATGCCCAAAACGCTAGGGATATGGGAATGGGGATGCCCAAAACGCTGTGACATCGGTTCCCCCAAAAGTGAGGGCCCTGGAAACGATATTACTCCAGTTGTTACTCTTGACGATCCATAATGCCTCGTTAGATTACGAGCTTTCACTTTCGCCTAGCACGGCAAAGCTTTCACATCCAGAAATGGCTTTCCCTAAATCACAGGACAGGTGGCAAACAAAAGAAGCTTCGGTCTTGGAAAGAAGCAAACACATGTTCAAAAATCCTCTTCCCCAGTCTTTTTTACAATGTTTTACGGCGATCTGGCTGAAAGTAGCGATAGTGTAAACATCATTGACTGTGATCCAGACGTGTTTCTTCGCTTCCTGCGGTTCATCTATTGCGATGAAGCGAGTTTCGAAGACATCGACTACGCCATTAAAGTCTGGCGTCTTGCTGATATGTACGACGTTCCCTCGCTTGCAAGAGAGTGCGTCAAGTATTTAGACGGAAACATGGAGCCACTGGACGCCTTTGATGTCTTAACTTATGCTCGCCAATTCAACAATGAAGAAATGGAAAAGGCTTGCTGGGAGGTCATCGATTATAACGCGGAAGTGATCGTTGCTGATGAGTCGTTTCTGGATGTCAAACAGGAGCTCTTACTCTCATTTGTCGAACGATCATCTGCATGTATCGAGGAGACCACTTTATTTCAGGCCTTGGATGGCTGGGCTGCAAAGAGATGTGAGGAGGCAAGTATTACTGTGAATGGAGAAAACAAACGGCGCTTCATGGGTGAAGATCTCTTACAGCAATTTCGATTTTCTTTGCTGTCGCCAAGTGAGTTTTCAGATGTGGTTATGCCCACAGAAATTTTGCTTTTAACTGAAGTTGTTGATGTTTTTAAACAGTTTACGTCTGTTGTCATCCCTGGAGGATTCAAGTTCTCGTTGTCTCCAAGGAAAACAGCTGACGAACCTCTTTCTTCCTTTAACACAGGCGAAGTTCAAGTTTCTGATCCGGAGGCAAGTGGGGCCACGTCTGATGTGTCGAATAAGACAGGTCTGTTCACATTTGCAGTAAAAAAAGACATAACCTTGAGAGGTGTAGTGATTGTTACTGATAAAGATCAAGAATCTTGTCAAGTCAGTCTATCAATCACTGAAAAGGGCAAAAATTTAAAGCAAATTAAAAGTAAGACTTTTATGCGAAAAGAGACCCTCGACACAGACAGCCATGGAGAAGTTAATGTCGTCTTCAACAGGCCTTTGAATTTGTTGAAAAATACTTGTTACACTATTGAAACTGAAACAGAAACCACAAACTATCGTTATTGTGGCTTTGTGCGGTCGGCAAAGACAACACCTGTACCAAAGGCAGCAACAGCCCCATCGGGGGGGTTTACGTTCGGGGCCCCTGCCATCAGAAAATTCTACTTTACGCAAAATGTATCTCTTCAGCCCAAGAATTCCTCCTCATCGCAGAAAATTGACCAAGAAAATGTAGTATCTTGCTATTCTTTCGGAAAATGTCACCAAAAATGCCCAGACCATTCTGAGTACTGCGGAGAGATAATGCAACTGTTGTTTAAAGGATAGAGGAGCCAGTATAAAGTAATATTAGAAT
The DNA here is from genome assembly GCF_958299795.1 of Porites lutea. Taxonomy (NCBI): domain Eukaryota; kingdom Metazoa; phylum Cnidaria; class Anthozoa; order Scleractinia; family Poritidae; genus Porites; species Porites lutea. The sequence continues at coordinate 8,448,252 of NC_133206.1, forward strand.
TTCTATGCTAAAAAATGATCGCTTATTTGAAAAATACTCTTAACCTGAACTCAAATTCCAAAAATGACGCATTTTCGTTAAATAGAAACCGAGAAAATGATGGGCAAATTTGGTTGTAAGATCGCTATTTTGGAAATATTAATAATCACAGGGCTGAAATCCGACGCAAAACTGTCGGATGAGGACAAAACATGGACCCGGGGTCCATGGACGACCCCCATTTTGGACCGGGTCCCTGGACCACTTATCTGGGCCAGGTCCATCGACCCCCTGTAATGGACCTGGTCCATGGACACTTTTTGTTTAAGAGGGAGTTGAAAGTAGAAATGATCAATAAACGTTATGGCCGGCTTCAACCCACAAAAATAGCGCTAAAATAAGGTTTGGAGGTAGTGATAATCGATGGTTGTTTACCATTTACATCTGGATGGGCAAACCGGTCGGTCCACGGTTTAGGCAAATGGTACGTAAAATTCAAGACTGGTAAAATTCGCCCCGGAATCGCGTTTACCGTTTGTACGAATTGCATGAACCAGTTCCATTTACCGGAAAACGACTGCGGAGGCCTGAAACTGGCATCAAAGATGGCTTTGAAGTAATGGAACACGAATTTCTGTTTGGAATATTCCGTTCTCAAAAACAGGACTAATTTTTCAGAAGTTCCGTTGCTCCCGGAAATTTTCCGCTGGAACGACCAAATGAGTCATGCTCCATTTACTTTCCAACCGGATTTTGCGGATCTTTTGTTTTGTAAATGGGAAACAACGGATAATTACACCTGCTTACATGATGTACGAAATGCCGATGACGTATGCTAACAGTGTAAAATAAAACAAAACTGAATACAAGGCTGGCACTACGGCAAAGGGCTGATTTATTATACGCCAATATTTCGGCTAACAAAATTAGCCTTCCTCAGAGCCAAGGATATACCGAGAGAAGATAACCTAAAATTTGAATTTAAAATTTACATAAGTGGTTAATAATTAACTACAATCATAAATACTAGATAGAATAATGTACAGGTTAATGATTATACAATAAAAATATAAATAGAAACAGTTCAATGTTCATTCCCTCGGTTCAGACCGTCTGGTGATAGGGTTTTTCCTCTATCTATGAGGTACGCTTCTCTTGCCTTACGGCGTGACATGCTGAGGGTGGGTTGTAATTCCAGCGGAATAAGTTCCATGTCTGCGATCGAGTGGCCAGGTTGATTAAAGTGGGAAGGGGCTGCTGCTGTGGCGTTTGCGTGGAGTGGATTGTTTGTTGCCTGACTATGTTCTTTAAAGCGTTCACGAAGTGTGCGTTTAGTTTCACATATATACTGTCACAAGTAATGTGATGTTTAATTTGTCTTGTTTCTCCTGTGTTGGTGAAAGTGTCCGATGTTTTCCCATGGCTCTTGCCCACGGTTAAGTTAGGGGCAGGTGAGGCAGCCATTGTCTGGAGTTGCAACGGAATGTGCCGGCAGGGGGCTTTGGTGTGTTGCCGTTGTTTGCGAGTTTAAAGCTAAATGAACAATTTAAGTATAAGTCAGTTCCAATTTTATTTTTATGCACCATTTTCACATAGACTATAATACACCTTGCTTACCCCCAAAACTTTGCATAACCATTACCCAGGAGAAATATGCAAAATTCCGGGGGCGGGGAAGGGGGGGTTAACATAGTGCATTATGGTCTATGTGAAAGTAGTGAATTCCTAGTTATCGAGGGATAGCCAGAAATATGCAATTCTTGATTTTTTGAGCTTGCTATATAAATAGAAAGTCACACCTTAGGTATGATTTGACACCTCGGATATCAGTTTTCTGAAAGCTCAGCTCTCGCTTGATAGACCTGTGTAATTTTTATTTTGAAAAATTCTTTATTACTTGAGAAATAAATTTTTCAAATGGAATGGTTACTGCTTAAGTCAAGAAATACGTTATGATTGTTCATTACAGTCGATAGGATATAATAATAGACTTCTTGTTTGTCTGACGATGTAATCACTTGAAGCAGATGACAATATTTTGACTGCTCGCGTCTAGCTTCGGACGATGAACAACTGTTCAATTTTCCCACCGCCAGGAAATTGGGTGAGGCCGTATCACTCCCTATAGCCTGCGTGGGAGCCGCAAAAAGGGGAGGGGGAGGGAGCAAAGCTACTCCTTTCGACGCCTGCTACTCAGGCTACACTCCCTAAGGAAGGGGATCATAAAATAGCATCAAACAAAGGTCCTTTGTCATTCCTCCCGGTTCTCTGGAAGATATAGGATGAAGCAGTCCTAGCTCAGTTTATCTCGTACCCTTAGAGGCATGCACAAGCTATTATCCAGCCACCAGAGCGGAAATTGCAAATATTACTCTACAGATACAATCAACATTGCCGTTACCGACGCCCTCTTCGAAGCCATGGACGCTGAAGATATTTTCTATCCTTATCCTACTTGATCTTTCAAAAGCTCTTGATAGCATGGACCACTATATTCTCCTGCGCAAGATCTCACACCTGGGTGCTTCTCCACTGGTACATATTGTATATAGCTGGTTCGTAAGTTACATGTACCGTCTAACCGAATACAATACAATAATAGCCCGCGTATAAGAACCTGAATTTTTCAATTTAGCCTAAATAGGTTCTTATATAAATGGTACTTAAAGCAAATGTAGGCTACCGAGGCTCTTAAAATAGGTTCTTATATTTTCATATGAATTTCATCTGAATATACTATATATATTATAAATATCATCTCATAATACAGTATAAATCATTTATTTGTACCATAGAGCAATGCCTATAGGCAGTTCAGTGCATGTACAGCATATGTCCTTAACAAAACATAACAAAGAAACTCATGTTGATACCAAATTCATAACAAGCTCAAGCAATGAGGAGAAATGAAAAACAAAATAGATGATGATCTTAATTCAGCAGTTTCTACCTATACACTTTTACAGCAACCCCACTGATAAGAACCTAACTTAATATTTTAGCCTAAATAGGTTCTTATGTGGAGGGGGCTTAAAATGAAAATTTTAGCCTAACAGGTTCTTAAAACCCAGGTTCTTATACGCGGGCTACTACTGTATGTGCGATCAGTACAGTAACTGCATCAACGTTGCCATTGACTCATGGAATACCCCGTTGCTCCACTTTGTCACCTCTTTTGTTTACAATTTACACCAATGATTTACCATCCACAGTCTTATGTAGATGACTCTCAAGTCTCTATTTCCTTTCCTTTAGAAAGCCTAACCACCTCCTTATCTTACATAAAGGAAGATTTGCTGAAAATTGCTGAATGGTGTTGCCAAAAATCCCAGCAAGACAAAAATTCTTTTGTTAAAAAATCGTCAACTAATTCAACAGTTAACGACCATAATAAAGCCTTACAAGTAGACCTATTTAGTCACAGCGTACGAACGGAAAACAAACTGTATTGTGCGTGCCGAATTCAGTCTGGAGCGTAAGCTATAAACCAGAAACGTGTGACTTGATTAATTTGCTATCCAAGTGCATGGCTTGTTACTTATCATAATTACATTTATTTCTTTTTTATTTACTTGACCCAAACAAGTTTTCATGTAGTTGAAATATTTCTTTGTTAAATACTTCCATTTCCGATTTTTTTTATGGCATTGATATTTCTGTTATTTTTTTTCCTCTTCCCCCGCCTCGATTCTGGAAAAAAGTAACGAAGGCACATTTCAAGATCATCATTGACGAGAAGTGTCTTAAGGTGTATCTGTTGTTACCCATTGTTTATTGACGACTTTTGAAGTTTCCCTTGTATTTGAGTATCAGCTACTGACCTTCGCTTTTGGCCTGGCTAAATTTATGGTTTTTATATTTAACAACAAAATTTTGGGTTCATAGCATATTTTTTTGTACGCACTTTTTCACTTCCTAGGAAAAAAGTAATCTTTCCTGTGAGCATGCCACCCTGTTACTCGATCACAAACAATATATGCATGGTAGTACCGACTTCCTTTTAGAGACTTCTCATATATGATACTTTTGTAACAGAATGAGGCGTTTCGACCGTGCATACCAGTTTGGTTCATACCACGGTACTTTCTTTTATAAAAGTGACATAAAAACCTCTAGTTTGTATGATATTGAAGAGTTCCTAAAAAATTATTTTTTTAAAGAAGAATATTAAATGAAAAGATCATTGTGGCTCAGGTCCGTAGGGGGGCCAAAGGGGGGAGGGGGGGTGCGAAAAGTGCGCTCGGACCCCCCCCCCCCCCTCACCCACAGACCCAGAGATCAACGATTTAAAGCCAATTGAGTTAATAGTATTTTTCAATTGTAATTCACTGATTGTGTACTAAAACTGAAAATACTGTAAAGAGTTGATAAGCTGTGACTGACGCGTTCCACAAAACGTGTTTGGCCTTCGTGTAAAAGTATGAAAAAGGGGATTTGGTATGCCTACAAGGCATTTACCTCTTGCTGATTTGTCGCTTACTCTTTCATTTTGTCGGGGAAGGTCTGGATTCGTAGTACGGATTGAGCAAATGCTTTCTTGCCGCTTTTCTTTCTCTGGTAGGTTATGTGGTCTTTTACTGTGCAGCTGCAGCTGCTTGTGGTTTCTTATTTTTGCTGTATCAGAAATTGGCCTCTGATCGCTAGCTGAAGATGTTAGAGTTTTCCTTTCTTATATTTAAAAGTGGGTTTCAAAAGTAGTCTCTTCGAAAAAAAAATCACTTTTAAAGTTTAAAAAGTTTGCGAAATACCAATGTTTAATGCAGTCTCCGACGATCTAGTCCCCCCTCCCCCCCCGTTGATCGAGACTTAAGGCTCCGGCCTGGTTTGGTCCGTCTTCTCGTTGGATCGCACTTCCCCGTAAAAAATCCTGGCTACGGGCTTGACAGTGGCTCGACTTGTTCAAAAACGAAAGTCTTTTCATAATATTTATTTGCCTTTTCTCTCCTGCACTCCTCTTTTCGAGCTCTCCGTGCTAATGAATCTGAACACTTGCCTCATACTAAGCACAGCGGTGGATACTATCAGACAAAAGAGTACATTATCTTGCATGCATTCGCCATTTGCGCCTCTCCCTGATAAGCACAAGGTCAACACAAATGAGCTCAGCCTAAGTATCAATGGGACCATCTGTAGAGACCAATGTGCGGTTTCTAATCACTTGTGTGAATATTTTGCTACTGTGGCTGATGGGATTGGAGACACCAGTGCGGTTGATGACAAAGTTCTCGCCACCCACCCTAGTGTCCAGAATATTACGCAGAAGATGACAGGATATCAAGGCTTCCAGTTTCAGAATCTTCAGAGTTTTGAAATTGAAAAGGCGCTGCAAAACGTCAATGTAAGGAAGAGTACAGGCTGGGACGGCATCCCTCCCATGGCGCTCACGCTTGGAGCTACTGAGCTAACAAATCCATTGACGTCACTATTTAATTCATGCATAACCCTCGGAGAGTGGCCCTTGGGATGGAAAAGGGGTGAATGGACACCCGTTTTTAAGAAGGAAGATCCCCATAAAATGGGAAACTACAGACCCATAACTGTACAAGTTACTGTAAACAAACTCTTTGAACAATTACTCAGCAAGCAACTCAGTTATGGTTTTAATAACAAACTGTGCGACAAACTAACAGCTTACAGGAAAAACAATAGCTGTGAGACAGCTCTCTTATCTTTGACTGAGAATTGGAAATTCGCTCTGGATGAGCATAACGTTGTGGGTGTTCTCTCCACGGACATGAGCAAAGCCTTCGATTCACTTTACCATCCACTTACACTTGCAAAACTTAAAGCTTATGGTGTTGAGGAAAGAAGTCTGCGATTGATGGGCTCCTACTTCACAGACCGTTATAACAGGGTCAAGCTAGGATCTGTAGTGAGCGAGTGGCAGAGGGTGACCAGGGGATGCCCACAGGGTTCTGCATTTGGACCTCTCATCTGGAACATCTTCCAAAACGATTTGACTTATACTGTTGATGCGAACATGAATATGTATGCAGATGACCACCAGTTTTATGTCGTTCGCAGCACCCTCTCTGATGTGCATGATGATCTTGCTGTTTGCGCTGAGTCAGCGTCTTCATGGTACAGAGCTAATTTACTAAAGGGAAATTTGGACAAGTACCAGACAATGGCACTTGGCTGCGGAAGGAAGTCTGTGGACAGTATTATGATTGACAATCATGAAGTCAGATCCACTGAATGTCTCAAGCTATTAGGTGTCTGTATTGATAACAATCTTCGTTTTGATGAACATATAAGTAGTATCTCTAAGAAGAGCGCCCAGCGGGTAGGCGTTCTCATGAGGCTCAGGAACCTTATACCCACACAAACTAAGTTACAGTTATATAAGGCAGCTGTTCTCCCGTATTTAACCTACTGTCACCTTATATGGCATTTTTGCCGTGCTAGTGATTCTAGACGACTAGAGCGTATCCAGGAAAGAGCACTTAGGGCTATATATTGTGATAAACATTCGTCCTATGGTCAATTACTATCTATGGCTGGGATATCTACTCTACACAACCGGCGACTACAGGACATAGCTGTTCTCATGTATAAAGTTAAAAACAACATGTGCCCAGCATACATTAGCACTCTCTTTGAACAGCCTGCAATTAAGTATGAACTGCGCAATCATGACTTCACTATACCCAGATTCAACACAGTCTCCTTTGGAAAGCACTCGCTCAGGTATATGGGCCCAAGGGTTTGGAGTTCTGTTCCTAGTAATGTGAAAAAAGCTTCCACGTTGTCCTCCTTCAAATATAACATCAGAAAAGTGGATCTTAGCATGCTATTAGATGACAATAACTGCTCTAACTGCTCTCTTTGCACTTCTTAATCTTTTATTTCTTTTTTTTTTTTTATAAGTAATGGATACATTTGTACATATTGTATATAGTTCTCTCGAATTTCTCACTTGCTTATACTGTACATAGTTTTTCTTAATTTTTAATTAATTTATTAATTGATTTATTTTTTAAAATTTATTTTAGTGTCCCCACTTAGTGGTTATATACCGCTATTACAGTTTGACACTTTAATAAAGGTATCATCATAAAGGTATCATCCCACAATACACCTCCTCCTCAGCAAACAAGTTGTATTATGGGAGATATGCAAATAACAAATGCGGCAGGCGGCAATGTCCTCAAGGAATATATATTTCAGCAAATTCTTATAAGCAAAGTCTCGTCTCCAACTGCATGCACTATATGGAAAAGGAAAGTCAGAATTTCGGGTTTTTAGCAAATAAAAGAACGTGTTATAAAATTATTCAGTCAACCCCTATCGCCCACTTTGCCTAGTTTTATAGGAACCCAACCCAGTTAAACATAGCCTGTTAGGAAGACAATCTTTTCTTTGCTCTCCAGAAGCGCCGGTGGCGGCGGTTTCGCTAGCTACTCTTTTCCGAAGCGCCGGCTTCTTTTGTTACTCAAAACATTAAAAAACTGTCTGTACCTTTTATCTTGAATTTTTCAGAAGATCAGAAAGGAAACGAAAACGATAACCTATCGTAAATGAAAGCTCTTTGGTGTATGATAATTTGCCATTTGCTATTATAGATAAATTCATTGAATGATTTTTCGTGAGACATTGTCAGATGATATTTATAAATATAATACCTTGGACTCAATGTAACACTTCGCATGTAAACGAGTGTTTTGAAAAAAATAAAATGTGCATTGCTGCTTTCAACTAGGATTCTCGTGGATTGTGTTCTTTCCATAAAAAAAAACTGGAGACAGGCTGCCTTAAATTGACCTCGATTTTTCCTGTTGTCATAAGCCTCAAATGCACCAGATTGCATCTCTGGGCCCCTATTTCAAAAAAAATTTTTTCAGGGCAGCATACCCCCGAACCCCGCTAGGGGCTCGCGCCCTATAGGCGCTCGGTGTCAGGCACTGGTTAATTTGCATTGGTACTTAAAGCGACGGTTCTTTAGGGAAGACTGCTACGTGACGAGCCAAATAAAAAAAACACCTTCTGCATCGGAAGCTAATTATAAGTCAAAATTTACGCCAGCTTGCAGAATTAACGCTCATTTTTTATTCAAATGATTTGTCCTAACATTTCTTCCAACGGTTCATTCCCAAAATGAGAGGGCCCTGGGATCGATGTTGTGTCTGTCACGCTGAGGTACTTGGGGTCCGCTCCATTCGAGTTTCGTTTTCACTTCCGCCTCAACCTGTTCAAGTATCTTTCATACCCAGACGATGGCTTCCCTTAACCTAGAGGAAAGGTGGCAAACAAAAACCAGCTCTGTCTTGGAAAGAAGCAAACTCATGTTCAACAATACTCTTTTAAGTGACATCAAGTTTGCTTTTCCTAATGCTAATAGCAACTCAATGATTCCAGCTCACAAGTATGTTCTCGCCATTAGCAGTCCAGTATTTTTCACTATGTTTTACGGCGATCTAGCTGAAACCAGGGACACTATAAACATTACTGACTGTGATTCAGACGTCTTTCTTCGCTTCCTACGTTTCATTTATTGCGAGGAAGCGAATTTTGAAGACACGATGTGCGCCATTGACGTATGGCATCTTGCCGACAAATATGACGTCCCTTCGCTGGCGAAAGAGTGCTTGGAGTATTTAGACGGAAACATGGATCCAGTGGACGCCTTTGATGTATTAACGTGTGCTCGCCAGTTCAATAACGAGTTTCTGGAAAAAACTTGTTGGGAGGTGATAGATTACAATGCGGAAGCAATCGTTGCTGATGAATCATTTCTAGATGTTGAACATGAGTTTTTACTCTCCTTTGTTAAACGGTCTTCCGCACGAATCAGGGAACTAGCCTTATTTCAAGCGTTAGATCGTTGGGCTACAAAGAAATGTGAAGTAGCAAGTACGAATGTAGACGGAGAACACAAAAGGCGGTTCCTAGGAGAGGATATGATCAAGCAATTTCGATTTTCCTTGATGTCACCTAAAGAGTTTTCAGATGAGGTTGAGCCATCAAGAGTTTTGCAGCCAAATGAAATACTTGATGTGTTTAAAAAGTTCTCTGCTGTTTCTATCCCTGGTGGATTCAAGTTCTCAACAAGTCCCAGAAGATCATCTTACGAAGCCGTGACACTGTCCTGTGATCTCGGCAATATCAAAAATGGCAGCTTTATGACTCCTGTATCCAGAAAGACAGGAGTACTGACATTTGCGGTGACAAAGGACGTCTTACTTAGTGGTGTAAAAATTGTGACTGATAAAGGTCGGGAATATTGTCGCGTTAGTCTAGCTATCGCACATGGAGATAAACAGGTGAGACGAATCAAGGACCACAATTTTATTTGTAATTATTATAACTCTCTTAGCAGCTACGGGGAAATTGATGTGGTCTTCAACAGGCCTTTCGCTTTGGCAAAGAATACTTGTTACACAATCAAAACTAATACAGATACTACAAATAATCTGGATTCCGGCTTCGTGTACCAGACGAGTGGGTTCTCTAATTCGGGATTCTCGATATCCTCGTCAATTATCGGCCCTCCACTTTTCGGTTCAACATCTTCACTAGACACAAACAAGTCAAACAATGTAAACCCCATAATTTCTTTTTCACATTTTGGGAATTGTGACAAAACGTGTCCGGAACATTCGGCGGTTGGAGGAGAGATAACGAAACTAGTTTTTGTGCGTGACAATGAGCCCACTGATGTTCCCCGCTGGCTTTAGTTCCTGAGCATTGTTGCGCGCCTCCATTACACTATTACAGTTAGGATGATCTTGTTATTCTATTTCCTTTACTCCAAAATTTATTTCGGCTTAGACTTAAATTTTAGTCTTCTTATTAGCATGATTTATTTGTAAAGATTACCCTAATTAGTTGTAATTAAACCAGCTCTCAAGCATGTTAAGGCATGACCCAAATCCTAATTTGCATAAAAGCTGATGAATCTAGGCAATGACCTTGACATACTTATGTTAGTGTTCTCTTTAGAAGGCGAATTTTTGCGTCACGTGACCTGTTATAGCAGTTTTCTTACACGAAAAGAAAAGTGAAAATGGGCCGAGATGACATGTAACAGGAGCTCATCATCCTGCATTGGCCCATTTCATTTTCCTCTTTTTCTTTAATCATGACGTCATCAAACACGTAACAACAGTTTAAACAACCCTGGTAAGAATGTTGAATTGTTTCTGCTTCCTACTTCAAATTGTCGTAGGAACTTAAATAACGCTACTTCTATTAAGGAAGCTAATTGCTTCAGGGGAGGGGGAGGTGGGGGCTCTAAGATTAGCGAAAGGGCCACGCCTTAATATGCTTGAGTTCAGTCCACACTTTGAACTATTTATATATTTCGTAACAACAATGTGACTATAAAACATAAAAGCTTTTAATTTAGGGTTTTTTATGTTAAATTTGTTAAGCTCTGTAAAACATAGCCTGGGAAAAAGGTCTAGCTCTCTAGTGCCACTCATTAAAGGTCACTTAAGCGGACGATTCTGAATGGATGTCTCAGTGTCTATTTGCGCCTTTGCAGCTGGCACAGGAAATTATCATTCTTCGCAGCCGAGTTGTGATATATTTCTCATACAACGTCTTATAATTTTCTTGCTGTATGAATAATTAATTAGCCTAGAAGGTTAGTGTTTTACTTGGCATTCTATAAGAGGCCTGAAACGTAGTCAGTACACAAATAAACATAATAAAATACTACATGCAAGCTTAAAAGGAAAAATTTAAAGCACGTTTCGCTCAATTATGGAGAAATAGGATAATTCTCATACAACGTCTTATAATTGTTGCCGTATGAATAATTAATTAGCTAATAGATAATGTTCTCAGGGCTCTCAAAGTGAGCTTGGGCTACCTGTGGACAGATCGGATTAAAAACTAAAGATTATACATTCAAGAAAGTCACGATTTCGTGTAGTGTGTGAGCGAGCCATTGTACTGTGAGGTTTGAAGCTGTGAAATAAACCTTGTTTTTACTTAAAACTGTGATATCGTGAAGAACGGCCGTACAGCATTCACGTCACTACTGTACTAGGACACATTGGTTTTTCTTGCTGAGAATTAATTTTCAAATCTACCCAATAGCCAGCATTGATAATATTTTTTTCGTTCTTGTTAAGTACGTGCAATCAGGGTGTAATAGAAATACAGATTTTCAAACAGTTCTACAGTATGCGTACATTGTATACCGTTTTGTTTCTGAATTGAAGAGGCGAGTTGTAATTGAACAGACACGATTTCTTAGTGCTGTATTTTTGTGTAGTGAATTTTAGTCAGAGTATATTTAATACTCTAGAGTAAATTTTTGCGGGAAAAGTGTTTTCGTTAATTTGGGGGAGGGGGGGGGGGGAATTTTTGCGGGTTGCTGGAAAAATCGCAAAAATCGTAAAAATTAGAACCCGCAAAAATTTCGTGCCACACGGTATCTCTAGTTTATCTGAATTCTTTTTGTTTTGTTGACAGCTTGTCTCTATATTTGAGGAACACAATAAAAAAATCGTCCCGTTGGTAGGAGAAAAGCTTCAGCGTGCAATACCATTGAGCTGTAGTTAGAGCGGCGCACAGAGTTAAATTTTCTAAACTAAACCAAACTGGTTCGACATGGACAGAGTTTTTAAGCAAAGAAAACGTTTTTTTTAGTTTGTTATCAGTAGTATCTTTATACAGTGCGAACCGACCGGATGAAAATGAACTCATTCAATTTTTTGAACTATCATATAAGGGACGTCTGTACACAGGCTAGCGTGTGCATAAGATAAAAGTGTTCATTCTGGAGGTCATATATGGCGCCAGGAATGTGCTCCTGGTGGCGCTTTTTATCCCGGGGGGTACTCCACATAATGACCTATATGGGCAGGCTCCGTGCTAAAGGGGTACCTTTTTTTTAGGCTTCAGGTATACACAAGAGTAGAGATTTCACTAGCTGAAGTATATGAAACGGTAGGAAAATGCGTCATTTCGGTCAGTAAAAAGGCCCAAAAGGACTAGGCTCACGATCACGTTGTTTATCTTTGCCAGCAAGAAAACATACTTTGCATAGCAAGGTCTTATATCTTTTCACCTTTATTGTTACCTCGGAATCGTTGTGAACATTGGACGCCACTGGACGCCTTTGATGTCTTAACTTATGCTCGCCAATTCAACGATGAAGAAATAGAAAAGGCTTGCTGGGAGGTCATCTATTATAACGCGGAAGTGATCGTTGCTGATGAGTCGTTTCTGGATGTCAAACAGGAGCTCTTACTCTCGTTTGTCGAACGATCATCTGCATGTATCCAGGAGACCACATTATTTCAGGCCTTGGATGGTTGGGCTGCAAAGAGATGTGAAGAGGCAAGCATTACTGTGAACGGAGAAAACAAACGGCGCTTCATGGGTGAAGATCTCTTAAAGCAATTTTGATTTTCTTTGATGTCGCCAACTGAGTTTTCAGATGTAGTTATGCCCACAGATATTTTGTTCTTAACTGAAGTTGTCGATGTTTTTAAACAGTTTACGTCCGTTTCCATCCCTGGAGGATTCAAGTTCTCGTTGTCTCCAAGGAAAACAGTTGCCGAACCGCTTTCTTCGTTTAACACAGGCGAAGTTCAGGTTCCTGATCAGGAGGCCAGTGGGGCCACGTCTGATGTGTCTGATAAGACAGGACTGTACATGTTCACATTTGCAGTAAAAAAAGACATAACCTTGAGAGGTGTAGTGATTGTTACTGATAAAGATCAAGAATCTTGTCAAGTCAGTCTATCAATCACTGAAAGGAGCAAATAGATAAAGCAAATTAAAAGTAAGACTTTTATGCGAAAAGAGACCCTCGACTCAGACAGCCACGGGAGAGTTTAAGTCTTCTTCAACAGGCCTTTGAATTTAATGAAAAATACTTGCTACAGTATTGAAACTGAAACAGATACCACAAATAACCATAATTGTGGCGTTGTTCGCCCAAGAAATAAGCCAATCAATTCCGCCAAGGCGACTGGGAGTATATTTGGATCAGCAACTACAACAACTACCGCCTCGTCCTTGGTGGGCACGTTCAATGTAGCGACTCCGTCCCTGTTTCCGGGGTTCGGCCTAACGAGACAAGCGAGCAGCACAAATCTATTTGTCGGGTCAGTTTTCGGCTCCACAGGTGTTCCCACTTCTGGTGCTAAGGCGATTAATTCCCCTTCGTCGGAGAAGATCGACAGAGTCAACGTAGTATCTTGCTGTAGTTTTGGAAAATGTCACTTAAAATGCCCTGACTATTCTGAGTATAGCGGTGAGATAATACAACTATTGTTTAAGGGATAAAATGCATGTGCAACAGAAATACAAAATTGACTCGAAGGGTCATGAGTTCGGTTTCACCCGGAACTCGGATTCTTTTCTGGGCTGGTGACTGATTTCTCCTTCCAAGTTTTGGTATTCGTCGCGGTACATACAGTTTATACTGGAAACACGTTATCGCAAAAACCTCAGGAAGGTAAAAAGGGTCAGCAGTGGGAAAAAAGGGAAGCGCTTTTCGCTGTGGCTATATGGCCGGTAACTGGTCAAGGTGTTGAAAACACTAAATGACCGGCAGTCTTATATTCTCAGTAAATTTCACAAAATCGAAACATTCCAGCTGATCTTAACTATCATATGTCGATTAAGAAAAGTCAATCGGTCCTGAAATGCTTTATAGTTCTCATGTCTAGCGTTTGGTTTACGCTGGGCTCAGAAGACGAAACCTTGTTTGTGGCACTTAAAACTTTTTTCAGCTCGACTGCAAGTCAAGGTTTTCAAAACATTACTTGACCGGCTAAGTGTCACAAAACATGGTTTCGTCTTCTGAGCACAACCCTGACAACCAAGCACTAGACTTGAGATCTATAAAGCATTTCAGGATCGCTTGAATTTTCTTAATCAACGTATGATAGTTTGGTTTAGCTTGATTTTTTCGATTTGTGAAATTTACTGAGAATATAGGACTGCCGGTCATTTTTAAATGCCGGTCATTTTCAAAACATTAAAATGTTTTGAAACCCTTGACCGGTTACCCAGCCAGAAAAGGGAAACTAGAGTAGCCGCCAAAAGGCGAGTTCCCCGCGCTACCATAAAACCTCGACGGTCCTAGACTATACAGAAATAATCTGAGTTGTACTGCAGGAAAACGATAAGTTAACCATGCAAAACAGACAGCGAACAGCTTTATAATGTAAGAGAAGGGCCTTCATTAAACAGAGACTATAAATGAAGATGATCAGTCAGATCAAAAGACGACAGTAGTAATCTATAATTTCATTTATTAACACCAGTGTTTACCGGGCTTTACATTAAGAAAGGTTTGATATTTCCTTATATATTTAAAAATCAAACCGTTGACTGCAATGTACTAAGATATTCTCAATCTTTGTTTAACTTGTGGTAATCCTTTATTGATTTGTATGACAAAAAAATATGTAGCTGTGACATGACTGTTAGCATGTTACCTGCATGTCAGGTCAATCTAGACAAACAATGCTGGTACAGTTCCCCGACTGTTCCTTGGAAATATTAGTTCAGATTCAGTAACTTAGGGACTTCAGTGCAATAAGTATCAGGAGGGGGACTGAAAAATGAGCTTCAAAGGGGAATTTATTATGTAGTGCCCCCCGTTCGCTAGTCTGCTACACAGCCGTTTTTAGTCTCGTCACTCAACGATCTGGGGAGGATCGTTGCGTGACGGGAATAAAAATGGCTGTGTAGCAGACTACCCTTTCGCAGAAGCAGAATTAGTTCAGTCCCCGCCTCCCTTCTTGATCTCTTGATAATTTTTACTTCCCCCCTTCCCCCACGCACCACAACCACTGCCACCGCCCCCTTTACTTTTTGTGTCTGTCATATATTGTCATATATTGTATGTATTCCTTAAATACATGAGCTTGGCAAAATTTTAATTTGAGCCCCACTATGGTGGTATTATGCCCCCCTTCTGGTTTTTAAGCCCCCTCTCCTGATAATTATTGCACAGTCCATGTTGCTTTCATAACAGGGTAAGGTCCTTAAGGCCTCACTCTAAGTAAAACAAGAATCACTTCGTGAATTTTACCGGGGCCACTTTTGTCTTGGCAACCCACGTGGAAGGGTCGTTTTCATCAACAAGTTTGTCGGGCGACATGAAAATCTTTTTTTGCAAATATTCTTTAGAGATGGAGACAAGGTGTGATGAATAATGTGAAAAGAGAAAATGTTAGGGAATCCCCCATTTTGAACAGTTGAGAGTTTTCGCATGTCGCTAACGTAAATATTGCGTGACAAAGGTTATGTGAAACAGTCTTTTTTGGTTTTTCATTAGTTAAAGCAGTGATAGACTTTCTTGTAATGAGTCTTAATTATTTGTCGGCCAATATTTGACGAAGTTTCCTGTAGGGAGTGCGAATTGTAAGGTATTGAAACGTACAAACAAAGTTTCGCGCATGCAAGTTTAATAAGTTAAGATTTTTGTTTTGTCGTAGTGTACAAAGTTCAACAGCGACTAAGCTTTGTCATCGTTAGGATGAATACTGTAACAATATTTTTCAATACACAGGGATCTCATTTATTGATAAGTAGCAAATATAGGCCCATTAACCATTCCGTTCCAAAACTAATCGAATTAATAATTGGCCCTAAGCCTATTTAATGCGTAATTAATTTTCTTTGAATTATTTCAATATACTTCTAAATCACAAAGGTAAACAATTATGTCCAGTAAAGGTGAGGGCATAAAAACGCCCTAGCAATGCTTTAAGGCAAATAAGGAAAGAGGAAAGGGCAAGGGGAGGAGGAGGGAAAAAGTAATTTGTTCACATGGCGAGTGTGTTAGAACGAATGACTGCGTTGCAGCAAAGGTCACATGTAATTAAAACTCCAGAACAGTAGATAAAAAAGGCTGTCAAGTTACGCAGTTTTTCTCACGTGTTTAGATCGATTACATAATAATAAGATATTTCTTAGCAACAAAAATCCAAAATAGCTAAGAATACCAAGGAGAAAAATATAAAAATTCTGCATCAACGTCTAATGAATAATGTGAAAAGACAAAATGTTAGGGAATCCCGCATTTTGAACAGTTGAGAATTTGCGCATCTCGCTAACGTAAATATTGCGTGACAAAGGTTATTTGAAAATATTTTGTTTTGTTGCTTCATGAGTCAAAGCAGTGATAGACTTCCTCCTAATGAGTTTTAATTATTTGTCGGAAAATATTTGACGAAGATTCCCGTAGGGAGTGCGAATTGTAAGGTATTGAAACGCATAAACAAAGCTTGGCGCATGCAAGTTTAATAGGTTAAGATTTTTGCTTTGTCGTAGCGTACACAGTTCTACGTCGACCAAGCTTTGTCATCGCTAGGATGAATACTGTAACAATAATTTGCAATAGACAGGGATCTCATTTATTGATAAGTGGTAAATATAGTCGCATTAAACCATTCCGTGTGCAAACTAATCGAATTAATATTTACATGGTTACAGTTTTTGCTCCCTTAACTTCAAATTTCTGAACCAGCGTTAGATCTCAGCGAACACTCCCAAAAGTAACGAGCCAGCGATATATCTCAGTCAGCGATATATCCCTAACAATGTAACTTTGAAAACACAGAAACGCGTTGCATTTTATGACCGGTGCCAGCCTTCGGCTAGGCCCCGGTAATTAGTGATTCTTGATTCTTTCAGATGGTAACATGTTGGGGGTAAGACTGATGCTTGACATGACTATGCCGAACGCGGAACTATCTTTCTATTACAGAAGTGAAATGCATACACTTTCAAAAAGTCCCCTTCTATAGATGATATTTAACGCAGCGGATATTTAAGTGAACAGATGAGTCTACTTGCTCCTTGAAATGTTTCACGACGTTCATTTCGAAGCCGGTCTATTGCTACCCTGGGTGCCAGAGGCTTTTCATGCGCGGTTTCCGGTTTCGGTCAATAGGCCACTTGCACTAAGAGGTCACGTGACCAATGTTTCCTTTAAACAACGAGTTGGAATCTTGCTGATGCCAAAAATTGACAGAGCACATAAAAATTATCTTACAGCCGAAATTTGAGAGGAAACGCTTTTAAGGGAGATATTTTATGGCACTTTGATTTTTCAACAAAGTAGTATGATTTGTATTGGCCGCCATGTTGGAGGGCAACCTCGTCCCCAGGGCTTTTCCCTTAAAAAATTTGCCCTCCAACATGGCGGCCAAAACTATTTTTTGCTTATATCTTGTCAAACGTTTGATAGTGACGCTCAGATGTGCTGTAAACGTTACCACTTTGTTTTCTCAACATTTTCCTTGAAGTTTAGGTGCAAAATTTGTGTTCAGAAAGAGGTAATTCATAATTTTAAAAATCACATTTTGGTCACGTGACCAGCTACGCACTTACCCATTTCAAGAAAATGGTGGGGGTTTGAAAAACCAAATCACTGTTATTTTGTTTAACATATGACCCACTAATCGTTTTTCGAAGGCAAAATCATATAACTTTCATCGATTTCACATGACCTCTTAGTGCAAATGGCCTATTAAAAGGTGACCCGCGCGAAAAGTTTTATCTCGCGGCTTCGCCGCTCGTGTCTTCGGCCTGCGACCGACGAAACGAAGCTCCCCGTCGCACGCGAAGAAACCTCTGGTACCCAGGATAGTCTTCTGCAAGCTTTGACCAAAACATCCTATTAGTGTTAATAAGAATTGGCATAAATAACGGTTTTGCCTGCACGGAACGAAAAACTGCGTTTCGCGGAGCGTTGCCCGCCTTATGCTGTTAGGGAGTTTGAAATATAAGTATGTGTAATCAAATGGTGACGAGTGAAATTAGGGAATAATTTCACGCGCGTGTTGTCCAAATCCTTATAAAGGCTCGGGAAATTATTAGGAGTTGGACAAAACGCAAGTGAAATTATTCCCTAATTTCACGAGTATACCATTTGATTACCTATTAATATCATGGGTGACGAATAACGTTAGCAATCTTGGATTTTTGACATGTTTATCCTGGATCTTATCGATCGAGAACTCCACTCTGTCCAATGTTTAGACCTTAAATTTGGCTTATAAAATTTGGAATTTTTCAGACTATTTCGGCAAAATACCTGTTAGAATCCTTCTTGACTTCTTGGTTTTCTAAAGCGTCTTTTTGAGCCCTGACATCTCCAGTCACGACATTTTAAAACTTCGTCGCCATCTTGACACTGAGACGTACGGAGGGTTGCCATGGCAATTTTGTAATTTCACATGTGAAATTACAAATTAACGCTGAAATTTCGCGCCAAAATTAAGGAGTAATTCGTCACCTATGATATTATTATTATAATTACTGCTTTGTTCTTCGGTCCATACTACCATCAGCCTTGCCGAGTCAGCTCGTTTTAATAAATTTAGTTTTTAGTTTGTTCTATATTAGGCTGGGTTCGTTTTCTATCCGTACTATAACAACTACTAGTAATAGTTAACACTACAGCTGCCCTCGCTCTGTATATTGTCGGTCAATAGTTCTTACTCGTTGATGAGCTCTTTGAAATATACCAATTCATAATGAAGATTTTCACACATATTCCATACAATAGGTGAGATAAATACAGGAAACGCAAGGTTCCATCCACAGTTTCAGATTGATTTACACATGCAGCTTTACTCAAAACATTCTCGTTTCGAGAATAGTTTATTCTAAACCATAAGAAAGTTGTATTTTTCCATATTTCTCTTTCACTTTTTACATTCAGTTCATTTAATTTGCCGGAAAGTAAGCCTTAGAAATTAAACGGACGTTTGATCCATTCACGCTCGCGCATTCTACAGTCGAACCTCGATTTAACGAAGTGCCAAGGGACTGGGGAAATTTGCTAGTTAAATCGAGGGTTCGTTAATTCTGGAAAACTACCAAAATGTCCGTTATATCGAGGTGTAGTCAATAATTAATTTACAAAACTCATAATTTCCGGATCTGAAAAGTTACTGTAATAACGCTTGAGTACCGTGCCATGCATAGCTACGGCACGAGAAACTCAAGAACAGGCAAACAAAATTGCTTAAAACTACTGTACACATAAATTTTATCCTTTTTGGTCTGTTTGGCATTTATCTTTTACCACATGGTGACATTTATTCGTTATATGGAGGCAAATTTCACGTTTGGGCTTGTGGATTGTGTTCGTTATAACGAGGATTTCGTTAAATCGAGGTTCTGTTCCATACATTTTACTGTAAATTTGGCCGGGCTGAAGAAAATCGTTCGTTATACCGAGAATTCGTGATATAGAGGTTCGGGAAATCGAGGTTCCAGTGTAGTCTACATAGCGGAAGGACATCTGTGAGTACGGAATAGGTCAGCACAGAATTTGATTGTCTGCGAATTTCTGTAATCGTCCATCGTTCTGCTAGTGATAAGTTAGCTGTTGTTCACTCGTCTGGCTTGTTTGAGGCTGAGTCTTATTCCGGTCAAAGAGAGAGAAAGAATGTCTGGCAACGTTTCTAGCCCGGGGGGGGGGCACTTGGGTATTTTTTGGGTGGGCATGTGCCGCCCAGGACTCCAAATTGGCACCCCGTTCTAAAAAAAATTTTCCCTAGAATTGATACCCCGTTCTAGAAATGGGCCAATTTTTTACACCCCGTTCTAGAATTTGCCCTAAAACCGTACCCCGTTCTAGAAATGGGCCAATTGTTTATACTACGTTCTAGAAAGTTTGTAAATTGAAATAGCCCTGTTTTTTTAAAAAGATATTTCTTTATTTGTTAAGCAGAAGATAAAGCCGTGATTCACAATTTTTTATACCCCGTTCTAGAAAACGCCTCTGAAATGGATACCCCGTTCTAAATCAGGAGCTTCAAAATCACGACCCCGTTGGGCGGCACATACCCGTATAGGTAATGTATGAGAGTACCCCCCCCCCCCTCCCCCCGGGGGTTTCTAGTCAAAGATTAGTGAACTCGTGTCTGGCAAACTCTCCAAGTGTTTATATATAAACAGTTATACGCACCTTATAACTTCATCTGCGCTTAACGAGTGTCTTTTGGTCCATAACTTTCAAAACAACTGCTCCACAGAATGTCACTGATAACACGTAACGCAAGAGAGTATCGAAGTAAGACTACACAATAAATGTCACAAAATCTACCTGAGCGCTTCTGTCCTAACGTCATCCTAATCATTTCGTAATTGCGGGCGCAATTTCATAGTGACGTCATCAAATTGTAAAGTCCAAATAGCGAGGTTTTACGAGTTCTCATTTACACTAGGTTGAAGATAAACAAAAAGTAAATCTTTGTACACGATTCCATTCCCGTAGCACGTTTCATTTCGAAAATACAGCAATTTGAACTTCCGAGTTTTCACAGTGCATGACACCAAAATAGGAATGCTGTCTCGCTGAAAAAAGTCTCTCCTTTTGATTTTCAACAGTATAACCTTTTCAAGTATTAGAAGATATGTTTATGAGCACGTATGCTAGTTCTCAAGTGAAAAGAAAGAGTTTTTATAGAAAAAGTGAACTCCAGATGTTTTTGTTGATTTCTGGCGGCCATATTCGTGCACCAAAACGGTCGTGACCAACATGGCGTCTCCTACCCTGGGTGCCAGAGACTTTTCTAGCGCGGTTTTTAGATGTCTCGGCCTTCGGCCAACACCGAAAATTCCCGCCGCACGCGAGAAAAACCTCTGGTACCCAGGGTAGGCGTCTCCATACAAAGCTCTACAAAGGTACGTGAAACGTTTCCGCAAATAACTCAGAAACTGTGGGCCACAAAGACCTGAGACTTGGGCAAATTGTTAAAAAATTAGTCTTTTATAACATTTCATTTTCTTGGCTTTTCCACTGGACGGTTTCTAATTTATTTTTTTGTTGCGTGACAGTTAAAACGATCTATAGAAACGTCATCATTCTGTATATTTCAACTGTAAGTACTTTCCTTAATATACGCGCGAGTTACTAGGGTGCCTCCTCGAGATTTCGCCTTCTGGGCGAAATCCCTGCGGGGGCAATCAACTTTTATCGTTTCCTTGTCTGTTTCCTGTGCATGTTATTAAGGGGGGAGTCTGGTTAAAATTTGGGGGAAATGATGTTCATTTGGGAAGGAAATATATGAGGGTAGAATAGGCCAGTTAGTCCACTAATGGGATCAAAGGCACCTTGTTGTGGTGGTGGACTATCTGGTAATTGTCTACTAATTATTCACTTCATATTTCAATTTTTAACAACCTCCAAATCCAATATTTTCTCTTTTTCTCCAAATTTTAAACATCTCTCTCCCCCCCTAAATTTTACACAGTAAAAACATTCGAAAAATTATCGAAAAATTCACAAATAATTATTGAACTGAGGACTGTAACTTGATTGAGTCACTTTTTATTGAATGAAATCATGGCTAGATATTTAAGAGAAAGGGTGGAAATAAACGAAAACAAAAATAATGCTTTTCAACAAACTTCCCCCCTAAGGCTTCATTCTACTTAAAGGGTGCGTTTCTTTAAAAAAATCCAAATCCGGATTCTTGAATCCAAAAACGGATTTTGCGTTTCTTTAATAAAATCCGAAAATGGATTTTGAATCTATAGAATCCACACTCCGAGTGGATTCATTAGATCAAATCTAAATCCGGATTTTTAGGATTCATGATCCGTGCGTTTCTTTATTGCACGGATACAAAAAGCAGTACGTTTGGCAAGCGGTCGTCTTCTTAAAATCCGCCACATTCCCGCCATTTTGTTGTAAATATTAGCTGCTGCCGGCCATGGCGAATAAACAAGGTGAGTTTTTTGTGTAGTTTCACCGAAATTTTCCGTCCTGTACGTATTTTTATAAATTTTCCGGATGTTTGATGCGTCTTGGCATCTTTTATTTCTATCTACAGGACAATATTGGACGCACAGTTTATCTGCAGGTGAATATCCAGAATATCAGTGGAACGAAAGCCACGTTCAACCGGGCATTCAACCTTATCTTCCTCAGTTCATGTTTCCACCACCGCAGGCATCACAGTTCAGCCATGAAACAGTCAGATCAGTATCACCTCAGCCTGGTCCAAGTTTTTCTTCTTTGGAAACAGCTGCAGCCACATTCAGTCAGTCGAGTGAAGGCACCGAAGGCGAATCGAGAGCTCTTGTACGCTGGTCTAGAGCTGATGTGCTGTTGTTAATTTCCTGCTATGTCGAACGCAGAGAACGATTTAAAGATATAAACAAAAAGAACAAGTCCCTGTGGGAAGAAATCAGCGAAGAATTAAAGAAGAACGGAGTGTTCTTTAATGCCAAGGCGTGTGAGACGAAATTGAAAAATCTGAAGAGAAGTTATGTTGCTTGTGTTGATCACAACAAAGTCAGCGGAAATGACCGAAAGAAATGCAACTTCTATGACGAACTTCACGAAATATTTTCGAAAGATGATGCCATCGCTCCAAAAACATTGTGCAGCAACATTGATGGTAAACGGAGCAAAGATGCAGTCAAGAGTGTTAAAAATTCCAGTTCCACATTGAGTTCCACAGGTAGTGACACAGAGGAGCCTGTGGTTACAAAAGCAAAGAAAAAGAAGTTACCAGAGCGGAAGAAAAGAGAAGACCTCGTTGGGCTCTTTAAGGAATTTACACAAGACAGGAAAGAGGAAGAAAAGGAAAAGATTAAAAAGTTTGAAAATATGCACAATGAACGCATGGCACTCATGGGCCGATTTTTGAATGTTTTTGAAAAATCATTGAACAAAGAGTAACCTTGATTCCATAATTTTTTATTGTGTTGCAGAACATGGGATTATTTGACCACAAACATGAACATAGATACAGTAAACCTGAGTTTGTTGTCAGTATTGAGTTATCTAAAAGTTTATTATATCATACATGTTAACAGTATTATTGCAAGTTGTATGTTTTTTTTATCACATACATACAAGGAACTACAACAGCAACATTAGGTGAGAGGGCCTAACTAAACTGGTTTTGATATTATTTATATCCTTTACTTTTTTTAGCCTGATTCTCAGATGCTTCAGATCACTTGTGTCACGCACTTCCTCCTTTCTGTGCGTGACACAAGCAACCTGGACTGTCAGAGTATTAGGCTGTTACATTTGTGTTGAAAGTTTACATTTCAAGCAACACCATAAATGTTTCAGGTAGTATAAAGTGATCCATGTACATGGCTCTACTATTTTCTTATATACTTTTAAAAACAAATAAAATATTGATATTTATAGCAAAAAGACTATTATACAGTATAAACTTTATGAATGACATACACCACCTATGAAAGAAGTGTTCATGAAAACACCACAGTACAAAAGGTATCAATACATAAACCACTTATAAATGCTAGGTTTATGGGATCAGTCTCATTATCATGTTTCTCTTATCAACTGCTCCTACACCTGGTGGAAAGATGTCATCATCATTGTCATCATTGTCATCATCATCATTAGAGTCATCTAAAAAATCATCGATGTCATCTTCAATAATGCAAATGTTGTGTAAGATGCAAGAGGATACAATAATTTCCGGTATGTCCTCAATTTTGTCAACATCCATCATTGTTTTTAGCTTCCTAAACCTGTTCTTAAAAAGCCCTATGGACCTCTCAACCACCATTCTGGTGGAACTGTGGGCAGTATTGTAACGTCTTTGTTGAGCAGTCAAACGTCCGTTGTCTCGAAATGGGGTCAACAGCCACCTCTTCAAGGGATATGCTGCGTCTCCCAAAATGTGGGAGTTGCCAGGAAAATAATTGTCTGGGTTCACTTCAACTTCTCGGCAGATCGGAGAATTACGAAACACGCGAGCATCGTGTACTGAACCAGGGTAACCACAGAAAACATCGGTTATGAATAAATCCGGGTCACAAATGACTTGTAGTTGGACGGAAAAGAAACCTTTGCGATTTATGTATTGTTCATGATTGTTATGTGGTGCTTTGATTGGTATGTGGGTGCCATCAATAGCCCCCAAAACACCCGGAAAACCCTTTTTCTCTTCAAAGGCCTCCATCACCGCTTGGGCTTTTAGACCAGTTGGAAACTTGATAAACTCATCCATTAAGTTCCTCACTATTGCTTTGCAAACTCGTCTGTAGACTCTGTACGCAGTTGCCCTGCAAACATCAAATCGATCGGCAACAGAGCGTAAACATTCTGGATTCCCAAGAATCCACAGCGTAATAAGGATTTGCTTTCTTAACTCGACCGGTGGTCTTCCTCTATCGCCGGTGTATTGAGGTAAGTCACCGTGGACCGAAAGCAAATGTTCGAGAACTGTAACTGTATGCCGTGACATGCGGAAGTGACTTCGGAAGTCCTCCGGTATGTAACTAGGTACGGTTATTTCGTAAAAATTCTTTGTGCGAACGTGTTCTTTTCGGACGAGCTGTCCGGCCGCCAAAAGGAATAAAACTGCTTCGTCATCGGCTCCTAAAAGAACCTGTTGTTGTTCAAGGTCATCGGCAAGGACTTCTTCGAACAGTTCAAACATCAAACCAAAACTTTCCGCCATTTTGAAAACTCCCCCCAAAACACGCGAACTGCATGCTGGGGTCGTTACGGCTAATTGAAAAAAAAATCCATTTTCGGATTTTTCGTGTCTTTAAAAATAACGAATCCGCATGATCTCGGATTAAGAATCCAATCTTGGATTTTTTTAAAGAAACGCACCCTTAGACTGCCTTTTTAACCCCAAAGGCGACGCCATAGGTTGGGGGTATACAGTCCCTATTTTCCATTAGTTTTTTTTTTTTTTTTTTTCAGGGTGTACCGCGTGTCCAGCTGTGTAACAGTGGTTTGTTCATATGACTTAATAATTAAGAAGTGTATAATGGGCCTTTCTGAGAGACTTGCCCATGCCTCTTTAGTTGTGTAGTGGAGGCAAAATCACCCCTATTCTTTTGCAGCATGATACGGATGATGCAGCTAAAACCTTGAGTTTGAATACAATAATGCGGAAATATATCCCCAGTATTTGCTGTCTTTTCTTGTAATCTCCTCTATATGGCACCCACCACAATATTTAATGTCGTTTTGACCTGACGAACTTGACATCGACATGGAACTGCCGCCACTTACATAAATCGTCTTTGAACGACTGGATGCTTCTAATACTTCAATCGTGTAACAAGTTCCTGCTCGCAATTGAATAGGCCTGTTAAAAAACACGTTTGTTGTGCCTTGAGCATCGGACGGTGTAGTGTAGGTTGAGGAAAAATGATAAGAATACCTATCGGCAAGAGTAGTTGCACTTAATTCTCTTATTTTCTCGCCTCTACGTAACATTGATAGGCGGAGTCTACGGCGCGAATCACCGCAGGCAAAAAGAAACCCTAAACCGCACAAAAACGCGTTTTTGCTAACTGCAAAGGCGAGCTTCCCGCCTTGATTAAACGAGCGTCCGTCTCTGTGTATTTTTTTTGTCCTGCTATCTAATATATAGTAGCAGAGAACAGGGTGCGTGCTTGCTTCCCTTGGATGAAATGAAAATTTTATCCCGCCTTCAATTGGAACCTTGCTAAAATATTTTAACACGTCGATAACTTCATCCTTTGTTAAAATCTCTTCAGGTAAAACAACCTTTGAAAATTCTTCTGGCTGAATCAGAGGAAATCGAATGTGTGTCAATAAATCTTCTCCGAGTGCTTTCCGTTTGTTCGCGCCACTGGCAGTCACACTTGCTTCCTCGCACCTCTTGGCTGCCCATCGAGCTACTCCTTGGAACAACGTTGTCTCTTCGATGCGTAACGACCGTCGTTGAACAAAGGAGACCAGCAAGTCGTATTTAACATTGTGAAACGAAGCTCTTGTAGCAATTGCGCTGGCGTGGAATTGAATCACCTCCCAGCAAGCCCCTTCCAGATCTTCTTCATTAAGTTGGCGAGCAAGAGTTAAGAGCTCAAAAGCGCTTCTTGGATCCATTTCTCCGTCTAAATACTTGACGATTTCGCTTGTAAGAGAAGGCACGTCGTACTTGTCAGCAAGAAACATCACTTTAACAGCACTGTCTGTGTCTTTAAAAATCGCTTCATCGCAATAGATGAAACGCAAAAAGCTGAGAAAGGTTTCTGGATCACAGTCAATGATGTCAATAGTATCCTTGGTCTCAGCCAAATCACCGTAAAACATAGCAAAGAAGACAGAGCTGCTAACAGCGAGAACGTATTTATGCGCTGGAATGATCGTGTCGTTGCCAGGAAAGGAAAACTTGATGTCACTCAAAAGAGGATTGTTGAACATGTACTTGTTCCTTTCTGCTACCGTACCTCTCTTTGCCTGCCACCTCTCCGCTCCCTCTTTGGTGGTCATCTTAAAGTTAAGATTAGTGAAACTAGGTAATGATGAAAAGTTGTAAAGCGAAAACGAAAGAGGAACTGAATTGTGCAGACGCAATCATGGAATGTAAATTGAATTACGCCGGCGTGACCTGGTCTCCCTCGCAGCCGTTTTTACGATGTCACGCAGCGCTCCAGCGTTGCGTGACATCCAAAAAACGGCTGCGAGGGAGACTAGGCGTGACCAGCTAGATTTGATCTTTGTTTATACGCAACGGGGGTCTAAGTAAAATCAACTCACAACCTCGTCCCTAGGGTCGCCCTCCTATTTTCTTGAGGAAAAGCCCTGGGTTCTAGGCTAAGCACATACAATCAAACAAGGTCGAGAATCGGCTGGATAGTTTCACACAATACACGATAGTTTTTCACCCCAAGCCTCGAGCTGGTGCTTTTTTCCGTCAAGAACGTAGAAACGGTTTATAGAAATGTTTTGTCATTGAAATCTCCCTAAACAACCCCGTTTCCTCGAAAATAACAGAATTTTTTTCACCCCCTCTTCTGTATAACCAGTTTCCAGCATTAACCAACGAGTTCTTTTATGGGTGGATGCAGTTCACGCGTAGTTCCGCAAATTGCAACAGTTAAATGCTGTAAAAAAGAAAGAGAAAGAAATAAGGAAAAAGAAAGCGAAAAAAGAAAAGA
Source organism: Porites lutea (assembly GCF_958299795.1). NCBI lineage: Eukaryota > Metazoa > Cnidaria > Anthozoa > Scleractinia > Poritidae > Porites > Porites lutea. The sequence goes on from NC_133206.1 coordinate 8,475,090, forward strand.
TAACGCGCCAGATAAGGGACGGACCATTAGAAAAGTTATGGGGGGGGGGGAGGGGAATTTTCGAGCTGCAAGAATTTTTTTTCGTTATCAAATTCTTTGCATGAATTTTATTTAGGCCATTGCATGAATATTTTTTAGGGTTAATTGGCGTGCATGAATTTTTTTTCATTTAATTTTCCCTTGCGCGAATATTTTTTTTGTACTTCGCCCGCCCCCCCATAAGTTTTCTAATGGTCCGTCCCTAAATATGAACGGTGGACGATCAAATGGCCGGAAACGAGATGGGTGACTTAATTTATTAGCCAGTGAGCAAGCTCCCCGGGGCGCTATGGCGGCGGGGCAGGAAAAGAAAGGAGAGCTTGCAACTACGTCTTTAGCCTGTTCCAGGCTCCGAGATGGTGGTGGAAAGTCGTTCAGTAATAAGAAATGCGAAAAACGCGCGGATTTTCGCTTTGCTCGTTTTAATACGCTCCCACTATACTATCTGAGAGCCTAGCACAGGCTACTACGTCTTTGGAATTTGAATATCTGCATCGAAAAAGTCGATGCGAAATGCTGATTGGCGGAGATGATATTTGCGGCTCGCCATGGCGAAGCAATTTAAAAGCGTTTCTGTGTGAAAACCGCGCGAGAAATGGAGCTCGTTCCTTTTTTTGCGGAACCAAAACCGAAAAGCCCGTTCCCCGGTCTTTCTTAGTCTGTGTACAGACGCCACCTGCCCTATTTTGAGGGGAGGAGGGGCTAGGTCTCTTTCTTTGCTTCGAAACCGCATTGAAACTCTTGCAACGCAGGCTTGGGGACGGTTAGTTAAAACGAGTAACAAACATACACTTCTCAATTGAAACTACTGCTGTAATGTTCACAAAAGAGAACGTACGAAAGTAACCTAACACGCCACGTTTTATTGGCGATAAACTAATTCCGTCAGCGCGTTTTATTGGCAGTAAACTAATTCCTATCAGCCAATAAGCTTCCACAATTTCGTACAAATGCATGTGTTTACTGTTTTTTTCAGTAGCTGGCGCGTTTTCGGGCAAAACAGTTCGTTAGGCCATCCCCATAAAATGTTTCGTTTCCCATCGCCCTCCCTCTCGTGAAGGTGGGTTGGTCGGTCGGGCAAAAAAAAAAAAAAAGAATGAACACATGCATGATTACATATTAAATCTCACGTTTAGTCTGCAAGATATAATCAGATGGTAAATGTATATTAACAGGACTATCAAATGTCTAAAAAGGCTACAAAAACGAAGTGTCGATGGTAATTTAAGACAATTGGTGTTAATATTAAAGACAAGATCGTGTGCTTTTAAATTAAAGTATTTGCTTCTTTACAAGTGATTCTGGAATTTTTGTTTTTTTTTTTACTTTTCCAAAAAATGGTCAAAAATGGGTCGGTCGGGCGATGGGAGACGAAACATTTTATGGGGATGGCCTTAATAAATCAAGAAAAAAAAAAGCAGTTGCATAAAAATAAGACATTAAAGAAAGACAACAACAACGTTTTAAGAGAGAAAAAAAAGTAGGTTAGTGCTTTACAGCAATTACCAAGAAGCAGCTGAATAATTGAGTACAATGGCCTGGTCCTTGTGTCTCACGCTATTCCCAGCGGATACGCGCAATAAACAGTAATCATGCTCACTAAAAACAAGTGGTTTTGAAAGGTTAATGTTAGAAAGGAAAATAACATGCTTTACGTAAAAAAAGAAACAAAAAGAAAAGAAAAGAGCCTAATTCTCAAATAAACAACGCCGAAGAGAGGGGCGTTTATATGGAATGAAAAACTTGCATTTAATCCCGGGGGGGCACTGAAGGGAAGTCTGGGTAGAGCTGTGCCGCTGAGGGCTTCAAACCCCAACCCTGTTTAATTAGACAAAAATTGCTCATTTCGCTACCCTGTTTAAGGCAGGAGACACTACTTTCTGACCCTGATTTGTTTTGTTTTGCATACACAATTAAGTAATTTTTCACACTAAAATCGTGGAAATAGATATTGAGGAAAAAATTATTGGTATTGCAAATGTAGACCGCCGCATCGCAAGTCTTCGCTCTCTTTGAAAGGTTTCCAGTGCAAAAAGATACACTGTTCCAGACGCTTAATGGTGAAATTGTAAACCTTACCCTGTTCAGCGGCACATACCCGTATAGGCCAAATAAGGGAGTGCCCCCCCCGGGCATTTAATTACACTTGTGGGACATGACCTCTTTAGAAGCTGTTATCCATTACTTGTTTTCAATTCCATTCATGCATGCGAAAATATAACAAGTATTCGCATGGGCGCGCATTGTGACCTCTTAGACCGCGTCTATCATATGCTTAACGTATGCTTATGCGCATTTCAAAGAGCTAATTTGGCGAGTTTGTTTCGACTTCCTCACAGAACAGCAGCGTCACTTTGTAGACTCACAGTTTAGGGACGGATTTAGCCAAATTATTGAAATTATGGGGTCTTGTATGAGCTTGATATGCCAGTGTCACTTGTGTCGCTGCTGTGAATGTGGCCCAGGCTGTTATTGTTGTCGCTGTTGTAAGCGGTGGTTTGGCGACTGGTGGATGTGCAGCGACTGCTGCGATGAATTTGAGGATGAAGAATATTCTCCTGTAAATCCGAAGACGGCTGACAAAGGACCGCCTGAAGATGGCGAAGGCATGTATAAATACCCAAATGGAGACGTTTATGTGGGCGAATGGCGGCGAGGAAAAAGACACGGATATGGTGAACTCGTCAAAAAAGATGGCACACAGTAAGTTAAGCTTTTATCCGGCCCTTATCCAACCTTTTAATTTAAGCTCGTTTACTGTTATCAAGAGAGGATATATCATAGATTTCCATATCTTGACAGATGCCGCAAAATTTTCATGTTTCCAATCAGAGCATCTGAAGAACCTATCAGAATTCCCATCACATATGTCCTGCTCAGCCAAGATATAATAATTAATACTTAAAAAAACAACAACTTAAAAATTTAAAAAATCGTTGCTCTCCCAGGTTCTGGCGATTTAACGTCATTGTTAACCAAAATTTCTATCAACCCACTACTTACAGTTTATCAACTGAGTCTTACAATCGAAAAACTGATGGAGTTGCGTTCGAAAGTTTGAATCTAAAAACCTGTCAACCCTAGCTAAAAAGAAGAAGTAAATACTTAAATCGAAAACTTGTACCTAATATTCTCTTCAGCGAAAAGTAGTGTGAAAATTGAAATAAGTACTGTATAAAGAAAAACTGATCAGTAGAATTTTGAAATATTGGGCTCTAGCTGCTTAACACAAATTTATTCAGTCGGCAGTTTTAAACAACTATTTGTATTGAACACGAGTGTTGAGATCAGAGGCAACGGAATTCTATATTCCGCCCATCCTGGTGTTTCTAAAAGGTGTTCAAGCAGTACACTTGCCGTTGTTCAAGATGTTTCGGACACAAATTTAAATCGGGTAATTAACTGCATTCGCCCATCAAATTCAACGTATTTCGAATGAAGTTGTTTTTTCTTTTATTCGTTGTTTATGCGTAGAGCAAGCTTTAATCGCCACGGGGTTACTAAATGAACCTTCTATAAATAAATGTCTCCAAAACTGCATTTGATTTAAAACATTAACGATGTGCGGACATTTTGCTTTGTTCTTTAACTCGAAGATCGCTTCACTTTACTGGAATAGTGAAGCCATAAAGATGAAATAGAAAAAAAAGAAACTTACTGGAAGATATTAGCGTATTTTTTCATAGTTGTTCGGGTGACTGTCTGGCCCTAAATTTATTGGGAGCATGCCCAAAATATCAGATTTACTCCTTTTCAAAATGAGGATTTAAATTATTTCTTGTTAAGAAAGAAAACACTAAATTGAATGAAGCTCACAGAAAAATGTTTTTGTTGGAGGAACAAGACTTTATCTAATCTCGACGGAAATTGTCGATTATTAATCGACCAATATTCATGTATTCCCTGGATATTCAGATCACAACGAGAATTTGCAATTCAAGTCGTTCATATGTAGGTCTCGCTTTACGTAAGCTCCGAACGGTTTTATATCTCATTAAAGCCCATGAAGAACGCAGAAACTTTTTAAAACTATTTGTTCGTTCTAAAAGCCACCGTCATATAAACATGAAGTAAATAACTGAGAAATTGATCAACTTCTAGAGCGTTCTAACCATACGCAATTGAAAAGTCCAAGCCCGAGCCTTAGTCATGTTACAGCATTATAAAAATCGAGAATTATCTGATGGTTTATTTTAGTTCCTTGAAAGTAACTGTCTCATATTTCAGTGGATATTATTTGGCCAAGATCAAGAGGGAATGAAAACGTCAACGGAAAGCTTTGGAAAATAATGTTGAGTAATCTATACGGCATTGCACCACAGTCTTTCAGCAACTGAGAGTGCCTAAAACTTAAAAAAACTAAAAACACAAATTCTATTTTGTAAAATAATTGAAGAACTGAATCTTCGTGCAAAAGCATTTTCTGCTCCCGCAGCCCCAGCCACCACTTTGTGTTGCCATAACCATGGCAACACAGAATCTTCATTTATATTTTTTAATTAAATAGTTGATTTTTTCTACGGTGACCAATCTTTGGCTTTTCACTTTTTGAGGTTTGTATATTTGTCATGAGGTTGACTCGATATTTACAAAACTAAATAAACAAAGCATGTGTAATCGCTAAAAGCATATAAGTGGAATAAAAAAGAAAAGGATCATATTACACGAGGAACGTCAGTTCTTATTAGTTTTACGGACGCTTTATGTTCAACATCAGTTTTACCAACTGTGACAAGCTTTTATCGTTGTCATTTCGGTGTCATGAAAATCTGTTGGACTCTATGTAAATCATGCTGTTGTTCATCTTCTTAAAGTAATTAAACTTCTTTGTAGTACGGAAAAATTATAATATTCTAGATTTGTTTAGGCCTACCGCTGTGACTACTCCAATGGTCCTCTTATTCGTGTATCTAAAAAATCACAGATCAATACATATTTTTTTGAAATTTGTCTGGAGGATTCTGAAGTTCAAAATGTTGATATTGACGGATATTGATAATTCTTGTATGGTCTTCTGAAATGAATTCGATCAATTTAAGTTTCCGACGAGCAGTACGTGTACGCCAACCACGCCTTCATTGAAGACTATCTTAGTATTGCAATTGCCGTCAAGTAAAAACGAATCACCTCAATAGCATGGTGTCGTTTAGGACAAAGGGAGAGATTATATTCATTCAGGGTAATTTATTTCGCAACCTTCCCAGACGGACACCTCGCTAAGATGGTGGACACCTAGAGTTGGTCCCTACCTTTCTTTACTGGCTTAGTTGTCTATAAGACGGACATCTCTCTGAGAACGACACATAGTGCTGTCCCAAAGGTGCACGTTTTAGAGGGAGTTGACTTTACTGCAAGTAATTGATTCAGAAGTAGTATGCCTCTCGCTATCCACAGATGCGTGTAGTGCTATCGCGATAACTTATCCTCCTCGGTCTTAGAAATTGCCCCGACGGTAACGAAAAGAATATTATCTTAAGTTGAAAGACCAGTTTAATTAGAGAGGGATTGCGTAGAAAGACCGAAATAACTGTGTTTAATGTATTTAAACATCACAGTTAAATGAGTAGTGTTACTGCATGGTTGGCCTTGGGCGCTCGCAGCTTGCTTTTGAACTCCACGTTAGCAAGAGAGTGACCTTCTTTGTCCGCTCCCCACTCTCCCCACCCTAAGCACAATTTTCCTGCGCCTACACTTCTTTGTGATGTTGACTTATCTTATTTGCTCAAGCGTTTAGAATTTTTTCATAGATTTTTAAAATAAGAACCTGTTTCAAATTTTAGGCCAAACAGGTTCTTTTATAGAGGGGGCTTAACTGGCAAATTTCAGCCCAACAGGTTCTTAAAATTCAGGTTCTTAGTTACGGGGTTTTACTGTACGGTTTTCTTTCCTATCGCATCCTGTGCCAAGATTCAGCTGGCGAACACGCGTCCCGACTAGCGGTCAAATCCTGTATCCCGTATCCCGTGAAGAAAAAAGTCCTTCCAGACCCTTAAAGTTCATTTTAATACTTTTTATTCCCTAGGACAGTTGGATTCTTCTACGATGACGAATATGTTGGTGAAAAACCAGACGAAAGACTCAAGAGAAGCCCTGTGACGTCGCGGCCATTTAGCAAGAGTCAATCTAGTTACACTAACGATACAGAGTATGTTGCATCAGTTTTGTTTGGTCACGTTTAGGCATTTTTGTCAAGTGATATACTAAACTCATCAATAAGTTTTAAAAGGCTATTTTGGTTCCCTGGGGATGAATTTATTTATGATTTTTTCGATATACAAGGATACTCGTGGACGAGACGCTAGAGCCTTGGTTTTTACTTGCCCGATTGTGGCGTATTCGAGAAAGACTGCGCATGAATCTTTGTTGAGCATGTGCCCTTGTTGCTTAAGCTTGTTGCTGGGATACAGTCTAGAACCCAGGCCGTGATAGCCGTGCGCTTGGTACAGCGGGCCCATTAATGACTATCGCTTAATCAATAAACGGATACTTGCGCTCAGAAAACCGTGGCCAGCTTGACGACAGAGAACAAGATTGAATAGTCCAGAAGTTCGGACTTCGGTGACGTCAAAAGACTTGACGCCAGTCAAGTACAGCATCGTTTTCACCTCCTCACGCAAGAAGACAGATTCAGAGTAGCGGCTGTTCCAGGCTCCGAGATAGTCGAGACCGCGAAATTGAGAAAGCGCGAAGGCCACCGCCGCTTTTTCCCAGATTGCGGGCTCATATTTTTGGGCGCCTTTCACTTACGTGTCATCCCTACTATCTGAGAGCCTGGAAAAGGCTAGATTCAGAGCTGATAGGGGTCTCCTTCACCCCTGCCTGCGAGGAAGTTGGTTCGGAGGGTTGAGGGCGGAGGGGGGTCATGCTTGCAATTATCCCGGAGGTTCTCCAAGGTAGGCGGTCAGCGCAAAAACTGATTGGGCTCGATAATTTAATTTCACATCTAGGGTGGAAGTGGTATCATTTTCTCTCTTAGTGCAACCTTGATCGTGCAAACGCGTCATGCGTGATCGCTGCAGTGAAGCTTCTGACAACGCCAAGCATTGTATTTACAATTGCCTTTTTATTTTGTTAGGGGTACAAGAAAAGAGGACCAAGCAGCTATTGAGCTAGCGTGGAAAGAGGAGAAGCAACGCATCAAGTCAGAAGGAAACGGAGGACAATCTTACTCCACCATTGACAATGGTCACAATTGACCGGTTCTTAGCTTCTACGTATGATATAATCCATAATACCCCTGAACGAGACATTTTTACTAAATCTCCGGGAGAATACTCAAATTAATTTCATTTGTTAACGAGTAAGAATGACCATTTTACATTAGTCGGCTTTGTTCGCCTGGTTAGCAATCTACTGAAGTTTACTTACAGCTGTTCATAGGCTGTTAAAAGTGGAAAAATAACGACTGTAAAGGAGGTTTAACAACGTGCTGTATTGTTTATAAATTAACTTAAGATATTTTACGCTAAAACTTTTGGGCCAAAGTGCCAGGATAGTGTCTCTTCTAAGTATCGGTATTCTGGCTTTCGCCGTAATTGTTAGATCAACGAGCGGGTTTTTCTAGTCGTTGAAACTGTATTGAGAAAGAAAAGCCGTTTTATTCCATTGGATTCTGTTCTCACACCAGGGCCCGGTTGTTCGAAGGCCGATTAGCGTTTAACCCGGGTTTCTTTTTCTTTTGTTCAAAAGCATTTTCTCGGATAATTTTCTCTGTTATTTTTGAAGCTTCCAATCATCAACTTATAGACCAAAAGAATTAAGACCTAACTGCTTTTCACGCTTTCAAATCTGAATCTAAATCTCGCACTAACCCTTGGTTATCTTAACCCAGCTTTGAACAACTCGGCCCAGTACAATATATTTTTCTCAGGCGTGAGTTTTTGTTTAATAGGATTTTTGGACAAAAACGTAATATTTGCTACACTGATAAGTTTTTCTGTTCAGGAATAGAGACCTGCATTATCTTTGTCTACATAGTTTTTGAAACGACTACAACTTCGTTACTAGGATTTTGCCTTCAGAAATGGCCCCCTTCCAATTTCTGAGGGAAAAGCCCTGGGAATGAACTTTAAACGAGGGATGCTGGGTTGAAGCCAAAAAATTTAGCGTCCTTTAATGCAATGCGTTCTTGGCAAATTTGCCTCAGCAGTAGTCGAGTGAGTTGTCCAGACTCACGAGAAAATGAATTTTGTAATGTTATCCTACTTTCGAATAGCGTTTTTGTCGTCGATTTTAAAGCAGTTGCTCGTCTTTATATTATAAGAAATAAAAGCTTTGAATGCAATTTAAAAGCGAACATGAAGTTTTGCAGTAAACTAAACTATTTGCAATTAAAGGAAGCAAAGTTTGAAACTTTGTCTGTCGCTATTTATTTAGACTTTCAAGGAAAATCGGAATGCAATTCTTTCTCCAGAAACTTTTTCTTTAAGTGATCTGTGTATAAAAGATCAATTTAAGAATCAGTAATGCTACAGCTAATGAAAATATTTTTTAGTGAAATGAAGTTAACTTAATAAAAACGTGTCCATTATGTCCCGTTTAACTTTCATTATTATATGCCTGTTTCTGTTAGAGGGTAGACAAAGCAAATCTGGTGCCCGGGGGGAGAGGGTACTCCCCTATAAAAGTGACAGGAGTGCTCGTCGGAAATTCGATAACACCCCTAAAAGGCACCAGAATCTTGTTTTATGGGCGTGTCCCAAACTGATTTCCACCCCTAAGAGGTACCAATTCATCAACTACAAATCAGTATATAACTGGCACTGCAAATTTTAACAGTAATAAAGATAACTTTGAACACTTCTTGTCAAGGACTTTTTGAAAGTACTGTTATAAATTTTTATAATGATAAAGAGTATCAACAATCATTTTAGATTTAAGTACCCTAAGAGGTACCATCTACCAATTTAAACCCCTAAAAGATAAGACGAGCACCCCTGCCACTTTTATAGGGGAGTACCCCTCCGGGATCTGGTGTTCTAATCGGCTACTCGAGCGGGATTCTCCACGGTTGTCTCGCAAGAGAAAATTCTCTTGGTCATCTAAAATCCTTTATCAACCAAGCTGGATATTGGCCTCGCTTTTTTTAACGTTTTTATTGACCTTGACTTCGACTCGGTACCTCACCTCGGATCACACCGCGAACACAATTTAAGGATCGAAACCTTTAAAATCCATACCATATACCATCATGCAGGAGCAACCCCCCTCCCTCCCCCCCCCGGGATAAAAAAACATAAAATTATATAATAATATCAACCCGTTATTTCCCCACCCAAACGCGATCATGAAAAGCTGACCATTTTACAGGGAACTCTGCAGTTCTGGGCTGCTTTTAATTTCCCGGCACGTTTCTCCTGAGACCATTATCACCAATATCTGCTTTTTTCGTAATCAACCAAGCAACTTGTTTTACTTCTTTCAAAAGATAGAACCTCCTCGAGCATTCTCAGGCCTACTTTTACCGCCGCTACTTGACGCGCGTCAAGCATGACCTCGAACACTATACGCAGCTATGGTAATCTGCCAATCGTAGCATAAGCAGGGCCTTTTGTCAGGATTTGTCCAAACAAAAGAGCTTACTCGTTCTTCCCCGTAATCGTGTTCAAGGCTTTAACTGACAGGCAAAAAAACCCATGTGGATTACATTGAACATTGGTTTTCAGCTCGTTAGCAATGACGCCCACACAGCTAGACTATCGAAGATCCGATATACTCCTTACTTCAAAATGATAGCAATATTACTTTTCTTTTATGTTAATTAGCCGTCTTTACCTCGGTTATATTTGCCGAATTCAATTGAACCACTTCCTTGGAGAGAGATATTGAGGGCTAATTATCATAAAGACAAAAAATAACTTAATTTGCCACCATTTTGGGAGTACTTTGTATTGTTTAGCGCACTCCGAGTGATGGTATAATTTAATCTGCGCACAGCTTAAGGGAAACTGACGTTCTATAAGCAACGGAACAAAGTCAAACAAAGCGAAAATCGCACTGCTCTTTGGGATAGCAAGAAATTCCTGTCAAAACTACTATATCACCCACAGCGATTTCAAGGGGTAAGTCGAGTTATTTGTCATTCCAAGTACCCGCAGTATTAAAATCGTAATGGTCCTCACAAGAGAACTATTATACAGACAAATAGCTTTGGAACTTAAACAACTGACAACTGCCCTACTCAAACTATATAATAAGACAGGAAACCGCTGAAAGATCGGCTGTGGTAGACAGTCTACTCACTCTCTGAGTGGATCAGAAGCTCTGAGTAGATTCAGCAGACCTGCCCGATAAAATTATGATTATTGTTTGAGCTTGCATTAAAACAATAAAAAATTCCAACAAGTGGCTTTGGGTAAAGGGATGACTGGACCCATGGACTATTGGACCGTCGGATCATTTTAAAATCATTTTTGGACTATTTTTTTTCCACTTGTGGGTCGATCTTTCTCTAGAAGTGGTAAAGGTAGGTGGTGAGAGGGAAAGATGAAGTGGTAATGTACTCCAGGGGAGCAAGGTGGGGTTAGACGGGGCAAACGTGTGATGTTAATGTATTGTAAATTTGGTGGTTTCGTTATTTTCATCAATATGATTTGCGAAATACCTGAGTGGGCGAAACCTACGCATGCATACTTTATTCCGTTTTTGACCGTTTTAAGGAGAAGGATACAGTCAGATCTCAATACTTTTCTTTTGAACATATCATCACCATTTGACACTGGTCTTGAAAATAACCTTTTTCCTCCCTCTCCCACTGGTCTTGAAAATTATCTGACCGCCTCTCCGCCCAAGAAAACATCGTTATTATCCCACTTACTTTTGCTCCCCCTGTACCCTACCTGGTTATTGCGCCCCCCTCAAGTACTTTGGCCTCACCTCTCCCAATTGTCCACGTTCGATATTTTGAAATTCTAACATGACTCTGAGGCTTTCTGGTCATTTTTCTGTCTCTGGTTTGGTGTCCTTTGTGCTCAAGTCTCCAGTTTTGGGAATTGCGAGACAATGGAGTCGAGAAAAATTTACAATTTTGACCCCAAAGCCTCGGAGTCATGTTAGAATTGTGGGCTATTCTCCCGTCATCCACGTGACACCTTCGGCCTTACCCCATCTAGAAAAGGATACCCCCACAACCAGGAAAAAAGACTACAAAAGGGTGGACAAATATTTGCAGGACCTGTTTTGTCCTCTAGTCCTTTAATAGTTTAAGTTATCATGTTACATCACGCTTTCCTCAGGTCTTCCTCAAACCTTCACCATGGGTGCTACTTGTTCTAAATGTTGCCTGTGTTATTGCTTTAAACTGTGTGAATTCGGAGAAGGATGTCGTTGCGGCGCATGCTGTTTAAGAAACTGTGAGCCTTTCTGTCACTGCGGGGACTGTTGTGACGTGGATGAAGATGAGCAACCATTCACAGAGGAGCAGAACGAAATAACTAGAGAAGGAGAAGACATGATTGTTTATTCAAACGGCGATAAGTATGTTGGGGAGATACGTAACAGCAAGAAGCACGGATATGGGGAGCTAACAAGGAAAGATGGCACTAGGTAAACAAGGCTTGAAGGAATTTTTTAGATATATATCCAAGTCAGAGTGATTGGTATACCCTTAGAAACCGAAATTCGTTGCATGTCACCTCGGAAGATTGCAAACGTTTTGTCACGGAAATTTGTTGAGTCAAGCTATTCGGAAACCTCGAGTTAAACTAGATGAGAATATATGAGAACATATGACATTTCGACGACAGCTTGTAAGATGACATGATTTTTTTCATCCTTAAATGTTTGCCTATTCTTCAGTTATTATATTTCATCAAGAGAGAATAATCTCTCGTTTAATCCCAGACTGGTCTCCTTCGCAGCCGTTATTAGGGTCGTCACGCAACGCTCCTCCCACTAATAACGGCTGCGAAGGAGGTTACATCCAGACCGGAGGCAGAGTTGAAAAATGCTTCGACGTTTATGCTTACATTTTTCAGCAATCTTTAAACTGCATCCTCCACAATTCAAACCTTTTTTCTTCTCGGGAAAAAATTCTTATTATCGCAGATCGGTTAATTTTTTTGTCGGACCCAAAATTTTGACTCAAATTGATCACGAATGCCCGAAACAAAGTAACACTTTTTGTGACACTTACATGTACCAGTTTGTGCTTTTTGAAATGACAGATTAAAGGGATATTTCGTCGAGGACCAGTTCTGTGAAAAGCCTGTTGATGCTCAGCCTGGTAGACCTGTGGTTGAGACAGCTTCTGACAGTGGTTGACGAACCAAGCTTGCAAGTAAGTGTTTCATGGCTTCTACTGCACTCAAGTCGTCAAAATCCTGTCAAAATAAATCAGTCGTTTTTACTTGAGACTAGAGTGGTTTTAACTACTCTAGTCTCAAGTAAAAAAGTATCATGTTTACGTCAAACGTCAAACGCGAATTTGTACCACGTGACCAAGTTTCCTCTTTACTTGTCGCTCACTGTTCCTTATTTCTACTCCTAAATTAGTAGTTTCACGCAATTTTTTATCCATAAGTATTTTTTGGAACTGTTTTTAACAGCTCATTTTCTATTTTGAGAAATTCTCAACTTGAATCTGACGTTTGCCGTATACGTAAAGCTTTAACTCCCTACCGACTAAACTCAGACACCTCTTTAAAAGATTGAATTCAGTTGTGAACAGTTTAGGAGACTCTGGATATATTGCCATGTTTTTCTCCTCTTTAACCGCAGGTCTCTCAAACAAGCTGTGCCGAGGAACGACAGAAAAGAACTTTTGTCAGACACATAAACCATCTTGGCCGCTTTTTAGTTGCTAGTACTAACGTTGCTAAAGAAAGAACTATTCGTAGAGGCGACTTGACCTATCTGCTCTAGCATTAAGCAAGCTAGCCTTGGATGTAAGTTAAACTTACATCCAAGGCCAGCTTGTTGAAAAGAAGAAGCAATTAAACTGTGAGGTCTTTGCTCACGGCGCATATGTGACAACACAGAAGATGTAAAGTTACAGCGAGTTTTTAAGTACATGAATCAGTTAATTTGAGGAGATTGAATGGAGACAAAGGTCGTTCAAATCGAATAGGTGGACCCTGGTGGACCATATTCAGTTGTCTTTTGCTCGCTAAATAAAATCACAAATAAAAGAAAGATTATGAACTTGTTCCTGTGCTTAAGAAAAGTCTGAGTTTAAGGTGCTGAAAGATGAGCTGCCAACAAGCCATTTTTGAGTTATATATGCCAAAAATCTCACTTTCTAAACGAGGCTAAGTGCAAAACCTTTCTTGTGAAATAAGTTTTATTTGCATGAGAATAAAATATCATTTTCATATCAATGGCTTCGCACTTAGCCTCGCTTTGAAACAGAGGCTTGAGGCAACTACCATCCCACTCGTTCTCAGGGCTTTCCCTACCCTTCTCTAGACATTAGGGAGCGGCTACGGAAACGTCACTTAAAAAGTGAAGTCGCGCTGCTTCAAACCTTATCACGCTTATTCCACCTCTTTCAATTCTTCAAATGTTGGCAATTTTTACTGGAGTTAAATTTTAAAAGACTGTATCGTAGTTCAGGGAAACTAAAAAGAAGTCGTTGTCTTGTGTTCACGTCGTCCACAAAACGTGAAATTAGGCATTTTCACGTTGTGGTCGTGCAGTGACGGCAAAGAAATGTTCAAAAAAAAGCGTGGTGCACGTGCAGAGTGTTTGTTTTGCCAATCTAAACCTATTGCTTTTTTGCCGTCCTCGTTGACGTCGCCGTCGTCGTTGCTTAAGCTCCCTATTCTCTTATGGAGAAGCCCTGGGGACGAGGTTGCGCAAACGCTTGAAGCCGAGATCGCTTTTTTATCTTCAGAGTAGTCTGTGAGCAGGTTCACTCATGCCATTTGTATTAGTAGAGAAAAATTTCGGCGGCGAGGCCACCAAAGTTTTCCCCGAACTGCCATAAGTGAGCATGTTCTAGCCAATCCCCCTGTAATGATTAAATAAATATGTTCATATTTGGCATAGAGTACTAAAGTGTGACGTCATAAAAATAAATTTCTGAAATTATGGGATTTGTCAATATATTCTGAAAGAACAATGTCGAAGAGGCCTACTTGCCAAAAATGAGCATTTCGGGGCAAAATGTCTCTGAGATCGTAGCCCAGTTATGCTTAGAAAACTCCATACAAACCCTTGTAAATTTTTTTGGGGGTCGACCCAAAAAAAATTTAGAAGGGTTTGTATGGTCATTTTTGGCAAGCAGGCCTCTCAGACATTGTTCTTGCAGGGGTTATATGCTTCTGTTCAGAATATATTGGCAAATCCCATAATTTCAGAAATTTCATTTTTTATGACGTCATCACTTATATTAGTTCGGTATGCTTCGTTAAGGATCGTTATAAATTCGGAAGTTGTCGGTAAATACTCGGAACCCGAAAGACGCGTCCTCCCGCCGTTGGTTGTACGTGTTTAATGAAGGTGCTGTTGGGAAGTGTCTTTACTTCCCAGCGTTCAACACAGATAGAAACCCGTCGTGCATTGCGTTTAACCAAGACTTGAGGTATTTGAAGTTTCTGCTTGTTTGTAGAAGAAATGGCTACTGCGTTTCTGAGTATTTTGTGACTTTAAAGTGAAGAACTTGAGCGCTCGAATGTCAGACCTGCGCTAAAGCGAACAACAATGGCGGACGCGAGTATTTTTTCGATCTCCTTGAGTCTTTCGCCCGAAAGGCGACTTTGTTTGTCGTACAAAGATGGACGTCTTCGATGCTCGGTTTGTCCTGCGTGTAAAGGCCTGATGTTTTCTCTCGTTATGTGATGAAACGTGAACGCGGGATTGTGAAAAACATAGTGCTAGTATTGAATCAGAGGTCGGGGAATTAGCTGTCTTTGAGTTCAGTATCCATGCGTTTGGTTTCGATAACCCCTTCTCCTTCCATGTTGTTCGCAGTAGCGCGGTTTGTTCGTAGTATTGAAAAAACGACCAAAGCCACAAATCTGTTTTGAGTTTTCGTATCATTGGTGAAAACTGAGTGAATTCATTCAGTGTGTAGTACATGTACATGTAGTTGTGTTAATAAAAGCGTGACAAGGACGTCTTGCATTTGACTTGCAATCGATCGAAGTGCACCCTTGCACACAAAGAACGTGTTGGAAATTGAGTTACCAAATTAAAGGAGCCACGAAATCGTTGGTCATAAGCTTAATCTTTTCCCACAAAAACACATAGGTGACAAGTTCGGTGGCAACCTTTGTAGCCCAAATAAGAGTTACAGTGTCTTAAGATTCCCTCATGATTTCTTGGGGCAATGTTCAAACCCAACTACATTTCCCTGTTGTCGCATTGTTTTTGCTGTGTACGGCATGTTCTTTATACGTCGTGATCTTGTGCTCAATTCCGTACAAATGCGTTTAGGCACCCTTTGCGGAATTTGGAATTTTTTTGTGTACTGCATGCTTGATGTCACTGCAGTGCTTAACATGTTAATTCCTTTTAATGTAGGTGCCAAAAACATTCATGCTTATCGCACAAAACGTTAGTTAATGTACAATTTTACTCAAGCTTTGTTTCTGGTAGCACTGGTAAGATGCTCGTGAGGTGGTGTTTCACTTAAACAGTAGAAAACGACATGTTACATGAATGTTTTTACTTTGTATTTTTTTTCGGGGGCACCCAACGAGAATACAGTTCAAAACCACTTAAACATAGCATTATTAAACGTATTTTAGTATTTAAACGGTAGACATAGGCATATTTTTATCCCCTAAAAATTTTTCATCTGTTCGGATTTCTTAGCTGAAAGTCTAGTGATCCGAAAATTATAGGGATCAAAACTTACCTTTTCGAAAATTTTAGCCAGAAAATAGGCTCCCAAAAATTCTGGTGAACTTTTTAGGGTAAAAATTAGTTAAAAAATGGGCAAGTATACCATTTTTCATTTGTTCGAAAATCCTAGGAGAGGCATGGAAGCAAGAAATTTTACAACAAATGTTCCGAAAATTCTAGATCTCAAATCGTCTTCCGAACAGATATTTTTCCGAAAATTGTCGTTGGGTGCCCCTGTTTTTTTGGTCTTAAAATGCAAATCATACCCAAGAATGTACATATGAAAGTGCTGTGGTTAACTATTATTTGACGGCCATTCAATAAACTTTAATTTGTCAAGTACTAAATATGCTTTTACGAAACAATTAATTATACTGTAGATAGCAAGAGGCTCTTTTTCTCGTTTGCATTATTTATTCCGTCTTATTTCATTTAAAATAATTTGATTTTTCTAGTAAATATAATTATTTGTTATTATTATACATAAACAATAAACGCGGTTGCATAATCTCAAAGTGAACATTTTGAAAGTACTTTTTTTCTGTTATTTTTACTATTGTTCCAATCACTGTTTCCCCCGGTACTTTATTTTGCTCAGGTACTTGCCCACATATACTGTATGTATGTGGTTGTGTGTGAACTTTCCAAGGACTTAAAACAGTACAGTGTTAATTTGACACATGAAGCACCATATTTTATTAACAAAATGTGCCAAGCAATTTTCCCACAACCTCAAAAGAGCAAAAGATGATCGCTGTTAGATAAGGGTGATGGGAAAACTATTGAAGGAATTCATATTCCCTGTAATTAACAAAAATTAGGTTGTGAGTGAGCCCACTCATTCACAAGCATTTTCCCACTCACCAATAAAAAAATAATTTTAAATCTGAGATATCTTATGTTCTTACCACTCAGAAGAATCCTGTTTGATAACTTTTCTTTTCAATCTCCATCTGCTGTTGACTTCCATATTATATATATACAGTGGTTATATTCTAACAGAAAACATTTGGAAAGAAATGGAATCTGATCTGGATGGAAGGGAATCTAAAGAGGAAAGTGAGGTCCATTTGGAAGGTATGACTATTGGTAGATTAGATTTTTACTGATGCAATTGTCGATCTATGCCAGCTGAACACAAAACAATTTGTGTTCATACACATGTCTCTCTTACCAACTTATATTAAGAGTTCCTCTGAAAACTGAGACAAAACTGGGTGGTTTTAGGCTACCGTATTTATTTGATTAACCACCCTGGGCGCTTATTAAATTTTGGACCTTGAGAGTGGGGGCTTATTCGAGGTGGGCGCTTATTCGAGGCTGAGTGCTTATTAAATTTTCACCATTTTCAGCAAGGGTACTATGTTTATTTTGCAACAACAACAATAAATGGTGATAATAAAACGCAAAGATGTAACAAAGCAAGGTTTCTGTAAAATACTCTGAAGAAAACTCCGTCTTCGGGCAAGTCCCTTATTAGTATTTATTTAATGCTTTTTGGGGTTGGAGGGACCTGAGGAAGGGGGTGGAGTGGGGGTGGGCATTTATTTGAGTTTGAGTTTGAGGGGGAGGGAGGCCCGGTGGGGGTAGGCACTTATTCTAGGCTGACGCTTATTCGAGTTGGGCACTTATTCGAATAAATACAGTATACTGGTATACTCTTGTTTAATTATAGTAAGTTTTCTTGCTTGTAATGTTCTGCAGTCCTTCATAGATGGGTTTAGTCTTTTATGAAAGCAATGACTTTGGTAGCATATCAGTGGTCAAAGGTGTGCAATGAATTAGTACCTAGTGGACCTCATGTTAAGCTGGTACCCTGAATAACTAGAAAACTAAGAAAAGCTTAGGAGTGGGAAGCTGAGGCTTCACATCCTGACCCTGTTTAAGAAAAACCCATTCATTGTGAACCCTGATTAAGACAAGAGACCTTCTTTCACAACAACGATTTTTTCTTCATGTTGCATACAGTTTTAAAGAAGATGGTTAGTAGCACATTGTTAGACCACACACTGCCAATGTCTACATACTATTGAAGGATTCTGCTCCAGAGAAACACCTTGTTGAAGATAATAAGTTTATAGTGGAATTTTGTAGGCTGTTTTGCCCCAAAATCCAGTAATCCAAACCTTTTCTTTACATACACATGTATTTTCTGTAAAACAAACCTGTATTATGCAGACACAGTCTTTGAAGTGACCTTAGCGTGAGATGACAGAGACCCAGGTGTGTCCAATAAACACTGGTTTCACTGTATTAAATCTAAAATTTATATGGTAGAAAACTGCTGAATGTAGTTATCATTGTGACTTGCTTTTCTTAGAACCCAATGATATTGCTCCAGTGGCTGTTAGTCATATTGCTGGTCAGCCAATCAATTCAACAGAACAAGAGGTGATAGGTCTATTGCTGGCGCAACAGCAAGTGTTTACAAGCCCTACCAAACAGGAGCCTTCTAGTGTGTCTACAAACCCAGGCTCTATTGCTATGGTTACTGATGATGTGTTACCACAACATGGAAATGAAAACAAAGGCATTGTTATGGTAAGTATGCCAGCTTAGTTTGAATTGTACAGTTATTGCCTTGAGAGAAAGTGTGGGCGATTTAATTTGCCCCAGAATATCTGGGATTGTAATGCTAGTAGACCATGTAGATTTAATAGGCTGTAATGTCAAAGTCTTGATCGGACTGGAAGAGATGTGAAGTGAAGGGGATGACGCCTTTATTTAAAGAGGGTAAACACATGACAGTTTTCTGATTTAAATTGATAAACCTGTGGCCCTTTATAAACATAAAATCAATAAAATATTGAAATAATTTTACAATGTACATTATAAAAAGATAAAAATTTAATGAAAAGATAAAAATTTAGATCAACCCCTTTTACTACTGTAACTCAATTCCTACATAGTGAGTTATAGGGTTGATCCAATCTGTGCTTATCAAGGTTTTATGGCATCTCTACTGTGATAAATTTTGTATGCATGCATTATTGACCAAGCACAAGGTCATGATGGCTGGATATTTTGTCATGGTCCTTAAAAATTAAAAAGAACTAGTTTAATGGTCAGCCATCTTAGAAAGTCATCAAACTTGGGTAATAAAGCAATATTAGGTGTGTTTTCATAGAAGGGCCTCATGACTACAGATCCGATCAACCCGACCTGTAACTTATAAAATGACAAAAGGTTATAAAAGTACTGGGTCACACAGGGTTGATCTAATCTGATCCAATCCAGTTTTGAATTAATGTCAATGACAATTCACAAGAGCCTTTGGTATTTTGTAGAGTGAGGACGATGTTGAAGTCAAAGATGATTCAATTTTAGTTGCTCAGCAAGGTGAACAAGATGCTGCTACAGCAACAATTATGGCAACAGTGGATCACCATGAAGGTAGATCTATCTTGCAGCCACAGCTTATTAAAATGAAAAAGAATGTACAGGTATTGGGTGGAATTAAACACAAGGCCACTTGGGGTTATGGTACTAATAAGAAATTTTGTTCTTATAAACCCCTCACTCCTACTTAGATTGGTGGTACATCACTATAAAAAGGTTCTAAGGAATTTACTTTGTGAATACAGTCAAGAACCTATATTATAAAGCTGGCCTGCTTTAAGTAGTCATCCTTTATAAAGTGGTAACTTTTTTGGGTCCTTAAAATCATCTCTCTTAAATTACTGTAAAACTGACGTGTATTAAGCAGCTGCATCACCTTTTCTGTGGTCCCAATGAATTATTTTTTCCTTTCCTTTTGGCACAAGAGGAGGTAGAAACAAGGCTGTGCTCTAAGAAAAGTTGATGGGAGCCCAGTGCTCTGAAACTGTTAAATCTAAGGTGCCCAGCATATGATTTGTGTGAAAAATCTGAGATTTTCTAGTTGCCCGGAGGCAAAGTTAGGCGCCACGGGCCACCAGGCGCTGCTAGAGCACATGTACAGCCCTGTAGAAACACTTTAAAGTCAATGGATATATTTTCACTTTGTCTTTATCTATAAACTCGTAGGTTTGGTAAGCCTGTATTAAGCAGTTGCAATCTGTATGACATGTAAGTGGTCATTTGGCCATTCCCCAACAGGGACTTTACTGTACAGCTACGTTGACTTGTATTTTTTCATGCTTCTATCACAGTTGTTTTGGCAATCAGTTGTTCAACTGTCCCATATGCCACATTAAGATATTGAAGTTTCCATGTGTATCCTTATCATTCACAGAACAATGCCTTGTAGACTTTGAGGTGACCAGTGGCGTTTTTGACTGTTGTTTGTAGGTAATGAAGGCTATCAGTCTGTGCAGACAACTCTGCCTCCAGGTGATCTTGTCCAGTCAGCAGTGGTGGTTAGTTCAACACCTGGTGGAACTGTGTTCCTTGAGCCTCAGGCTGTGACTCTGACAGAGCTTCCTGGTGGAACAGTACAAACACTTCCCGCAGGGAGTACATTTGAAGGTAATCAAAGCTTAAGTCAAATCCAAAGCTAAACATACATGTTGCTTTGGTAACTGGTGTGTCATAAGTAGACGCTAGATGGTAACTGGCCAACTGCTGGGCAGTCATGTCTGAAACTGTAGCCCTTTCTGTAAATTTAACATTGACCTCTGCCTCCACCTGGCCCTGCCTGTCCCAGTGCAATCTTATGACAACATATACACTTTGTACTTGAATCTATGTACTGCATATATAGTGGAACCCCACTCTACGCACACCCGCTTAATATGGACACCTGCATACATGTATAATGAACAGTCTCATTTGTCCCAACAAAAAGCTCATAATTTTTATATTTTCTCTAAAATAAGCCTGCTTAAATAACTTAATATGGACACCATTGTAAACCCATCCTGGGAGATCCAGGGGTAGCTAGTCGGGACGATAGAATGTTCGTTTTTAAAGTTTACTGTAAGATGGTATCAATTTTACAGTAAACTTTCACCACGAACATTCTATTGTCCCTCCTGACTAGCTGCACCTGGGTCCCAGAGGATGTTGTCAACCCTGCTTTAAGGGCACTGGTTATTGGCTTACTGTCTATTTTTCTTGTCACAATCATGTGCTGTTATAATATATTGAAGAGACTGAGCCCTGTTCAAATAAAGACAGATTTCCATGGAGTTAATACGATTATATCACCTTAAAAAACAGTAGCAAAATAGCGAGAAAAGTTAAAGTTCTCTGCTTCCTACCACACAAGTTTCACTTTCTTGTCTTTTTGCTGCAGTCATTATACCTACAGTACATGTACCCTTCTTCCTTTTTGTCTGCTGCAGTCTTTATATCAATACAACATGTGTCCATGATGTTTTTTCAGTGAGCCCGCTTAATATGGACACCAAGATAATACGGACACCATGGCATGTCCCCTTGGTGTCCACATTAACCAGGTTCAACTGTATATGACTTTGTACATAGGAAGAATGTTTTTGTGAAGGTAAAACTAAAAAAGTTGTAACTTAAAAGGAACTTAGCGTTTTGGCAGGTAAATAAGTTTTGTTTATTGTGGATTGCACGCAACTTTTCCACCTATTTTATGGGCACCCCACTCGAGTAAATAGAAATAGAATGTAACAGAATTTAAAACCCCAACTGACAGGAGGCAACTAGTTGGCCATTGACAAATTCGGCTAAGGATTTGAACTTTGAGAAACAAATCGAGGTAGAAGCCGGAGCAGAGGTTGAATCTGGGACCATGGGATTGCCAGTCTGACCTGCTGACCATTCTGCTTATGTATAGACAAACTCATCTTGTGTGGACAAGTTGCTCATTTTAAGGAGGGTAGAGCTGCAAAATAATGCTCGTCAAGTCACTTTATGCAAAGTAATCTAAGAACAAATTATAGCGTTCAAACGCAAGAGCTTTTGCATTTCATAGCATTGATAATTTTTGTTTCAGCAACATATGTTCACCAAGCCAGTGATGGTACCAGCTATGTCATCACATCGGAACCAACATCTTTTGACACCAATTCGACGGTTTCCATGACAACTATATCAGAGTCAAACCCCTCTATGGTGAGTCCAACTGAGACAGTGGATACCACAGGGATTCCTCTCGAGGACCACTCAACTCTGTTTGTTTTACAGGAGGATGGTGGTGCAGCAGATCAAGAGGTATAAAAACGCACTTTATTTGAGTGTCAATGTATTTAGCTCGAAAGTGTTAGGAACACTAGTTTTTTGTCCCCTACTGCTATTTTACGTAGACATCTAAGCCACGCCAAGGTCTAGCCGTTTGCAGGGCAAAACCAATACCTTTATTTACAACGGAAAGTAGAAAAAATGAAACTGAACAAAAATGAACCAGTAAAACCAGCTTATTTGTCGGTATTTGTAGATACATATATCCTGTACAGTATATGTTGTTGTTATTTAAATGTTACACGTCTTCTTCTGTGAATTGAGTTTTCTATATGGGTAGTTTCGAGGGTTTAAATTTCGCGGGGAGTTTTATTCGCGGGTCTTTAATGTTGCGATTTTTCCACAATCACGAAAAAAGGGGAAATTAAAGACCCGCGAAATTAAGTACCAATATGGTATTTATGACCTTGAGTTTTGGTCTGGCACCAGTTGTTCGAAAGGTGGATAATGCCATCCAACGGATAAATCATTATTTATTGGGTAGCACAATGATTGGTTTCCTGAATATTTATCCACTGGATCGTAGCCCTGTCCAGCTGGGGCTTGGTCCTCTGAATGGGCCATTTCCGAGTTCCACCGGGCCTCTGTATCAAAACGAGGTGAAGTGTATGGGGACGATTTTTCATTCTCATGCAAATAACACTCATTTTCACAAGAAAGGTTGTGCGCTTGGCCTCATTTTGAAAGTGAGGGTTTTTGGAACTCGGAAGTGGTTTGAACCCACAACGTCCTGCTCCAGTGCTCCTTTTAAGAGAGTCGAGGTCCTGTGTCACCCATGGCAAATGTCAGAGGTGGCCATTACATTGCTTATCTCACAATTATGAAAAAATTGCAGTTCTCACTTGTGCTTCTACGAATGAGAAACACTTTTATGGGGTGATACCTTATGGAGTTCTTTTTTTTCATGAACTAGGGGTCAACAAAAAAGATATACCATTGCGGGATCGATGGATGTGGTAAGCAGTTTTCAACATCTTATCGGCTGAAGGCACATGGACGAAGCCACACAGGAGACACATTTAGATGTGAAGAGGATGGCTGTGAGAAGGCTTTTATAACTCAGAGCGACTTGACAAAACATGTTAGAACTCATTCAGGAGAAAAACCATACCGTTGTGATCACGAAGGTTGTGGAAAGGTTTACACAACGGCACACCATTTAAAGGTTTGTTTAATGAAAATCTACCGTCCATGTAGCTTGCCGCCATAATTTAACGTTGGTGAAGGTATCTCTAAATAGGCAACGATGTCTCATGTGAGCAATATTTCAAGATTCTTTTCGATTTAGGTTTTCGGTGATCAGTCTCCAGTACTGTAACCTGACGACAGTCAGGGGTACTATTGGCTGTAAGACACTCAGTGGTAACCTCTCCCCTCGGGTGCCCCGCGCACTCGTTGCCTTAGCGTCCTCTAATAACGGCTGTCGCGTAGGCAATAAGTGCTGAAGTTAATACCCCCCCCCTCCCCTCCCCCCAATAAGGCCTACGATTGTGAGGCCTCACAATCTCACACTGGAGACACTGCACTGGTCACTAGAGTCTTCTTTAAAAAGGAGGTGGGATTTTATTTCGATTTCTTGAAAATCATTTTTTTCTGTCAGTTTTAGACGATTTTAAGCAGAAAATGAATATATAGGCGCTAAAATGGCCCCTTTGTGGGAACAGTTTTAAGACGTTAAAAATGCCCTTCCAGAACCCTTGGAGTTAATGTGCTGCAGCAGGCCACGACAATTACAGCATTAGACACGTTTCATGCATGTAAATCTTCCATATTGGGCGTAAAATACACGAGAAGTACACGCGTGTAAATAAGAAAAAAAACAGTGAACATCATTAAGGCATTGACGATCTGCTTTGTTTGGAAAAGTACTTACTTGCAAATTAGCTAAGACCATGCAAAAGTTTAATGATGGAAGTTGTATGAATTTTAGATTTTTAGTAGATGATAAAACTTCCCTGAATTACTGCAATCGTTCGTTCGCGTTTAGTTAAATTATAAAATCGTAACTCAGGGTTGTCACTAAGGTTTCAAGTTGCCAGGGAGAATAAAACAAGAAGGTGGGGAATCAAACTACGAAAGCTAGGGATTTCCCTTTTTCTATTTTTTCTATTTTCCTATGAAAGTAGCCGTTCCTAGTACCCGGGGGAAATCCCGGGGCCCCGCCTCTTAAAAGCCCTGGTAACTTGTCTCCATTTGTCTCCCAACATGAATTCCCCTTTTGGTATATTTTACTTTTTACCAGGAATCTTATAAGGCAGAGGTCCGATCGTATTTTTGCAGGTACATGAAAGAGCGCACACTGGAGAGAAACCTTTTAAATGTAGAGTTGACGGCTGTGACAAGGCCTTTGCAACAGGTTATGGACTAAAGAGCCACACGCGTACACATACAGGAGAGAAACCTTACAAATGCCCTCAAGAAGGGTGTGGCAAGGCATTCAAGACTTCAGGAGATTTACAAAAACACGTACGCACACATACAGGTCAGTAAAACGTATTATAAAATTTAGATTACACATACAGTTCAGTAAAACGCATTATACAATTTAGATTATGTCCACACTCTACCGGATAGCTTTTGCGCCGGCACGAAAGCCATACCGGATAGGCCGCTTCTGTTCCGACATAAGAACGGTGATTTCGGCGCGATTACTGTAACGGAACGAAAATGCACCTCTCAAATATCTTAAACGGAGTGTCACATGTCGGACGCGTTCTTACTACAGGTATACCGGATACACTTTCGTTTCGACACGAAAAACTTTGCGCTATAGTGTGAACACAGCCGCCCGCTTAATGTCGACAAATCGGCAAAGAAATGCTGAAGAGCTCTAGTTCTTCAAAAGGTGGATAACGCTATCCGCTGGATAAATCTCTCCTAATAACGCTATTCACTGGATAAATCTCTCCTAATAACGCTATCCACTGGATAAATCTCTCCTAATAATTATCCATTAGATAGTGACTTATCTGGTGGATAGCGTCATCCATCGTTTGAACAACCAGGTGCAGCAGATGGTCGCACAGTTAAACGTGTGTTTCTATTATTTTGTTATTTTCGACTCTTGGTAAGTCCAGAAATAGTTTTCCGTAATTACTAAAACTAAATTGGCGTCTATTATAAAGCGGTTGCGGTCTCATCAGGTTAGTTTTTATTCCTCTTAACCTCTTTTGACCCTTTTCCTCCCAAAAGTGTGGCTAAAGCCACATTTCAACAAAATTCTCAAATTTCATTTTGTAAAATGCTGACAACAAACATTATTGTTTGAAAGTACTGTTCACAGACTCAAAAGTTAGAACTACATACCAAATAAATAGCACCATGTAAAAGTACTGCTAAAGAGGTTTCATTTGATTGGTAACACCATAGGATTTCATCCACAGACTCAAAAGTTAGAACAACATACTAAATAAATAGTACCATGTGAAAGTTCTGCTGAAGAGGTTTCATTTGAATGGTAACACCATAGGATTTTTCTCAAAAGTTAGGACCACCTTACCAGACTCCATCATTCAGGCTAGGAGAGAAAGGGTTTTAAAACGGTCTCTTTTTTACGACGTACCCGAAGTAAGTCTTTACTCCTCGCTCAAGGCTGAAGTGGAGAGATTCGACTGTATTGTTGCTGAAAGGAACAAGAAGTCAGAAAAATCGGTATCCGTTTTGCAAACCGTCATCATTTTATAAATCTTGTTTCCAGGTGAGAGACCCTTTTTGTGTCCATATGCTGGGTGTGGCCGCTGTTTCACCACGTCCAACATCAGAAAAGTGCACATGAGAACTCACACGGGGGAACGACCATACGTGTGTGAACACGAGGGATGCGGGCGGTCGTTTGCTAGTGCTACCAACTTCAAGAATCATTCAAGAATACATACAGGTATGTATATTTGCTTTTAAATTCAGGTTCTGGAGTTGTGAAATTGTCTACTCCACTATTCAGCCGACGAACAAACCACTGTTGAAAAGTGATAATTTATGTCACCAAAAGTGTCATTAATTTGTGCAACCAAACAAGACGATGCCTATATCGCCTTAAATGTCTCTTGGTAGCGGAAAAATTGTTACTTAAATGTCTCTTGGTAGCGTGTGGTACAGCGCTGTTTTGTTCATTAAAGCATGGGATTTTCCCGCATTGTCTTGATTGCCTATGTAACATTTGGTTCGGAAAATAGTTATTAGTGAACAGGCCCTTGGTAAAACTGCACCATTTTACGCAAAAACGCAAAATCTAAAAATTTCATTGTTCGTGAATGTAAATGTAATGGCCTAAAGGCTGTTTGTTTGTGGCTAAAATTGTTGTGCAATGTTGATTTTTCATTCAGGGGAGCGGCCATATATTTGCCAAGTGATTGGCTGTAACAAGCGCTTCACAGAATACTCCAGTCTATACAAGCACCATGTAGTCCATACCCACAACAAACCATACACGTGTAACATCTGTAACAAGACCTACAGACAAACATCTACACTGGCCAACCACAAGCGGACAGCTCACTGCGATATGTCGGATGTGGATCACCTGAGCGAAGGTAAGGAATGTTATTTAAGATAAATCATGAGTTAAACTGCTTGCAGTCTGCCTTTTCTCTTAAAATCCGTCGGCTTCTTATCTTAGCGAGAGCGTTTGCAAAACAACAACATAGCAAAAAAGCCTACGCCCTCGTTTCTGGCGACTCGCGCCTCGCGGCTCGTTTTCGGGTACCAAAACTGACGCAGGTCCCCAGAGTGGAGATTTTTGAAAACGTTTGTCGTTTTCTTGTAGACGGACGAAACGGAGGTTTTTGGATACGATAATGTCATACATGATATAGCGTACACCCTGTAAGGGACGCTATCATTCTAGCATCGCTTTAGCGTTTTCGGTGGATGGGCAAAATCGATTTGAATACGCTCAAGTAGATTCGTACTTTTTGAAAACGGAGAAAATATCTCCGTTATATCCGAATACGTATGAACGAGGCCTTATAGGCATCCATATAAAGTCCTTTTGTCGATTATGACTGTAACTGCAGGATAGCAATTTGATTTTTAATGTACGTTTTTATGTATTTTTAAAAAACTGCAGCTGATTACGACGCTGGACAAGACGAACCCACCACCAAGCGCCAGCGACTGGACTTCACTGACACAATTCAAGGTACCCAAGCCTTCCCGCATGGTGTGCCTGTGGTTATAGCAGATGAAGCATCGGTAGCCGCGCTTCAAGCCATGGACGGAAGCCTAGCGGATATCCAGCAGCAAATGGCTGAAGGAGGTCATGTGGCCGGTCACATTGCCATTCCTGTTGCCATAGCATCAGACGCTGGAATACAAGTCCAAGGGGATCTAGAACACGCCGTTACCCTCTCACAGGGAGCCCAGCAGTTAAGTTCAACACTTGTTGACAGCTCAGGACATGAGCTGGACGTGTCTTCCGTACAGGTCGTGTCAGCACCGCAGACAGTTGTCGTGACATCCCTGGAGGCCGTGACAGGGTCTGGACAACCAGCAGAGACAGTGGTTGTCACTTCCCTTGATGGCGTGACCACCACTGCGAGAAGAACGCACGAGGGATTTACAATTGTCACGGTACCTTCGCAGGGGGGAGGGCTGGGAATTCAGGTGTCAGGTGAGCAAGAGAAAGTCCAGGAAGGAAATGGCGACGAGAATGAAATTCACAGTAATGGCCAGGAGGCGACTGAGGGTGAGTCAGGTAAGGAAATAAAGTTCAGGCAAAGTCTTCAAGTTTTTCGCTTTGGCATCTTGAACGATTGCACACAGGAGAATTGTGGCCTTGCAACGTAACGTAATGTAATGTAATGTTATCTCTGAGAGAAGACTACTTGTAGCAGGGAAAAGAAAAACATATACTTTTCGTTAGAATCAGATCGGAGCCTTAACGAGCATCCCACGCTGAAATTGCTTATGGGATGCCCCACATGGAAAAGAAAAACGTCAAACAAAAGCGCACTGGAATAATTTTGTTGATCGCGCTGAAACTGGTTATGGACTTTTTTACAAGTTAAGAACTTTGGTTGGGATGAAGAAGAGAACTCAACAGAAAGAAAACAGAAAGGAAATTGCACCTTAGACGTCCTGATTTTTCTGCAGCAGTGTTAAGATTCTGGGAAAGTGCTCACCCACCCGTTCCAAAACCCCACGTCTAAACGTAATTTCTCACTTCGGGCAAAATGTTGTGTGAGGAGAGGGGTAGGTGAGCAGTTTCCAAGAATCCGGATCTGCATAAGATTCTGGAAAACAACTCACCCACCCCTCCCTTAACGCAACGTTTCAAAGTAATTTCTCACTTAGGGTAAAATGTTGTGTGAGGGGAAGTATAGGTACCTTGTGAGTTTTAATCTTAATAGGTAATTATAAGCTAATTTTTCAGGGGTAGTCTCCAATGAGAAAATGAATTTTGGTGCTTTCTGTTTTAACAGATGTCCTCCAATCCCAAGAGCCATCGCTAAGCGAGTCCAAAGCGGCTCTGGATGCAGCCTTGGCTTCACAGCTTGAACAAAGTGACGTCATCAGCGGTGAAGACCCTGATTCAGCCTCGACTTCAGGGTCCACCGCGCTGTCCGCTTCAGTAGCCTACCAGACTTAAAAGTCAAATTTAATTCAACCAATCAGCTGTATCGTTGCTCAGGCCATCGGACTAAAAGTGGGACTCCAAGGGTGCGAGAAGGTTTCGTTGTTCTCTGGAATTGGGTTACTCGAGTCTTCAACTGTGCTAGCCTGAGAAAACAGCCAACATTTGGCGACGCTACCACTGGTTTCCCCGCCAAATGACGTCTGTGAAACGAGCGTAGAAATTCAATACTGATGACGCGTCACTACCCAGATCTGGTTAGTGCTTCTGATTGGTCATGCCGCGTGGGAAATTTGATTCAACCAATCAGAAGCACTACCCAGATCTGGGAAGTGACGCGTCATCAGTATGGAATTTCTGCGCTCGTTTCTCAGACGTCATTTGGCGGGGAAACCAGTGGTAGCGTCGCCAAATGTCGGCTGTTTTCTCAAGCTTCAACTGTGCTTAGGTAAAAAAACACTTCACGTCCCAGCAGTAGAATTATTTTTTGTTTGGAAGGCATTTTTTGTTTTGTCTTGGGATTTCAGAGGATTGTCAGTTCTAGCCACTCCATAATTTTCTTAACGAGTCTTCTGTCGTGTTTGACTGTGTATTTTTGAGTTTAATTTCTTGTACTTGAGATGCTTGTAAAGCATAATACCAAGAAAAATAAATTAGTCGAGTGTATAAAAAAGTCTCGGTTGTAAAGCGATTTTACCTTACATCCGTGTCATTTTTTTATGTCTTATGTCTTTGCTTTCTTTCCCAGATATTTAGTTCTTTAGTTCCTATGTAAGGCGCGGGATGTGTGTGTGTTTGTGTGGGGAAGGGGGCGGGGGGGAGGGGGTGGGGGGTTGCCTGCTTTGGAGGCGTTTTCTTCGGGTACGCGAAAGCTCATGCTTGCGTACCCCGGGGGTGATCCCTATAATGGCCTATATACGGGAAAGCTCAGCCCGAAATGGGGTACCTTTTAAGGGTTTAGGTATTTTAAAGGGAGGGATTTCATTAGTTGAAATATATTAGTGGGGTAGGGAAGTCTGTCATTTCCGTATGTAAAGTGGCTAACGGATTCATTTTATGTCAGTCAAAAAGTCAAGAAAAGGTTCTGGTTTTGTGATTTATTCATATTTGAAAGACAGTGCGTATAAAACCATTAAAAGGGCCACGGTACCCAAGAAAGAAATCCTTTTAGTACTACCTTATTTAGGGTTGCAAAGCAAAATTATTACCAAACAACTCAAGACTTGTATAAATAAATTTTAAGGGATAAAAAGTTCTGAATTAGGTATGAGAAAGGGATGCCATTTATCATTAGAAGGTATACGAAAGGGTTACCTTTTATGTTATTTATTATTTAATCATAACTATAACAGAATTGTCAAATCTGATTGGCTTTCAACTGCCCTGATTTCACCCTTTATACTACTACATGAGAAATTTCGGCAATTTGATTGGCTTAGAGCAGTGGTATTTCAGCTTAATTTGAAATACCTTAGTGCATGTGAAAATTACAAACCATTTGTGGGTAGTAATATAAACAAATAATAGCATGATTTGTACGTGAAATTTGGCATAAATATCACTCGTGATATTTCAAAATTGTCTCGAATTTCACTCGCCTAACGGCTCGTGAAATTACGCATAACAATTTTGAAATATCACTACAAATCATGCTATTACCTATACTAATCATACTCGTGATTAAACAAATCGGACTCCCGCTACGCGGTCGTCCGTCTTAGTTAATAGGGAGCTTAAGCAATTACGACGACGACTTCAAAAAACAATAGCTTTAATGATCAAAACAACAGCTCTGCACGTGCATCACGCTTTTTAGTACATTTCTTTGACGTCCACTGCACGACTACGACGTGAAACCTCCTAATTTGACGTTTTATGGAGGACTTGGACATACGACGACGAATTTCCCTTCCTCTTTTTGATCCCTGAATAAAATCCTTAAGAATTCAACTCCAGGAAAAGTCGCCTGCATTTGACATATTGAGCGGGTCCAAATAGACGCGATTAAGTTTGAAAGAACGCAAATTTACTTTTTAGCGACGTTTTCACTGCCGTCGTCGTCCTCGTTGCTTAAGGTCCCTATACTCCACTCAGTCCTATTACCATTACTTATTATTATTTTATTATGTTGTTTATTATTTCATCTTTTTAGAACTTCAGCGTCAAGATTTGTTTCAAATGATCGAACTGCGACATAAACACGAAAAGTAGATCTCGTCTTTCAGCATAGACAGTATTGTATATGTGGTTGGTTTTATTTGTGCTCAGGTCTTTTCTGGGAATTGCAAGACAATAGAATCGTGAAAAGTTTGTAATATTTGTCTCGGAGTCTTGTAAGAATTTTAATATATCGGACGTAGGGCACTTTTACCTTGTTTACAAAGCGAAGATGGCGGCCACACGAACACTGAGTGCTCGCGTGCCGGCAAGTAAGTCTACACTGCGCATGACACATTTTGAGGACATTAGCGTATCTTTTTCAAACTGACCGTAACTACGAATACCACTTTTCAAATTCGTCCTTCAAGACAGTAGCCTGAGAGAACAATCGACATTTGGTGACGCTACCACTGGTTTACCCGCCAAATGACGTCTGAGAAACGAGCGCAGAAATTCCATTCTGATGACGCGTCACTTCCCAGATCTGAGTAGTGCTTCTGATTGGTTGAATCAAATTTCCCACGCGGCACGACCAATCAGAAGCACTACCCAGATCTGGGTAGTGACGTGTTATCAGTATGGAATTTCTGCTCTCGTTTCTCGGACGTCATTTGGCGGAAAAACCAGTGGTAGCGTCGCCAAATGTCGGCTGTTTTCTCAGGCAAGGTAGTGATACGTTGTCAGTATGGGATTTCTTCACTCGTTTCCCAGACGCCATTTCTTGGGGAAACTAGCCTGCGTAGGTGGCGGAAACCGGCTTTGTTCGCGCTAACGATCCCGCCGGCTACGTAGGCTACTGGGAAACCAGTAGTACTGTCCCGAAGTGTCGGCTGTTTTCTTAGGCTATCAAAACATCCCCACCAGTGCAATTCGACAAAATTCCGAGCTAGATTCAAGCGCAACTCAAAATGGCCAGTCAAAAGCTAGTTAGTAAACACGCATGGAGAAACCTTTGACGATCTCATTCCATCATAATATAATAATCGCTGTTTTGTTCATCACGTGTTTGTGTGGTTGGTTCTTGAGATCAGATCCTCTTTAGACAAGCATTCAACCGTCCAAAACATGTCAACATTAGACTTCGCTTTCGTCATCACAAAGGACGACGCCAAGAGCTCGTTTTATAAGTTCAATCTGATCCATTAGCTATGTTCATTGCTATGTGTTCATCCTTTGTTAGAGGTTATATTTCTGCCGTAATTCATCTCTACGTTGCTGTCTTTCCTCCCGTCTCCTTTCACGTTCTTCCGCTCTTTGTCTCTCAGCCTCCATTCTTTCCTGATTCCTAAACAGCAAAGTAATTGTTAATACATTTGGCAAATGACCACTTAGTTTTAAAAATGTTTTAGTGGAATCGACCTATCCTATACTTATATATTAATAACAACAATGTCTCACATCTTATAGAATCATTGACGCGGTAGAAAATCACAGGAAGATAAAGAAGATGCTGCTTCGTTTCTTCATTTTTTGCTGTTCCTGGGGATGTGACCAATTTCTTACGCTCCATCACCCCCGAACTCCTTAACTCCCACCCACCCACCCATCCCTTCTCCTCTAATCACGGACAGCGCGAGCGACCTCTATTTTTCGTGCCAGCCCAAAATGGGGAAGAATCATAATGAACAAGTGAGTGAGAAAATGAAGAACGGAACAAATGAATAAATGAATGAAGCATTCAAACATCCACTCACTCACTCATTCACTTAATCAGTGAATAAAAGGACTGGACGATTGAACGGACGAACGAACAAACGAAGGAATGGACTTTCGGAAGAACAGGTGGATGAAAAGAAGATGAAAAAGTGAATTAAGACTTGAATGAATGGGCATACCTTTTCTCTTCCTCACTCATGAGTGGTTGAGCGGACGAGACCCCTCCTAAACAACAACACGTTGAGGCGGCGAATAAGTTACCAGGTTCTCTTCCTATGTATTCATCGCGATAGAAAAAACCTTGTTTTCTGTGTCAGGTGAAAGAAAAAATAACGAAGACCTGTTTTATTCTTTAGTTTATGCAAGTTATTAGACTAAACGGATACCTCACATAACCAAACTACTTACACTTTTTATTACAACATCGATAGACTACTCGAACAGTCTGTCTTCTTTCTTAGTCCGTGAGACGCTATTTTTATCAATCATTGATGTTCTCAGTCGTCTCGATGCGTCCGCGGTACTCCCTTCCAGGGAAGGGAATTGGGCCTAGCTAGGGTTCTGCTGGATCCAAACGAACTAAAGAAACTTACGATGCATGGTTACATAACAATAGGTTCGACGCCTTTATTTTAAATAAAGGCGTCTATCATAACTTTAGGTTCAATAGTAGGAATGTAACAAAGGAACAAACAAGGGGAGGTAGATCCGGGTGCGGATCGGTACTTTTAGTATTTTGCGAGAACTAACTTTTGCGGTTGTTAAAGACTGGTTTGTCTTGCTGGGAAAGGAAATTGCGTTTAACTGGAATTGCAACATGCAGTCCCTGCCTCGTACCCAGACGTCTCTCTTCGATGTACGCGCAAAGGAAGGCGGGAATGGTCCCTTGCGGTTCATCACCAGTCACTCGCGTTTCGCGCTCGCCTCTGCCATGCGCAAAACGAAGCGCCTAAGGAGGAGGCTGATGCAGTCCTAGATCATGCAATGTTAATAAGAAACCGGCGTTTTGTTAGAGCTGCATGCTCTAGAAATGCACTGATAAGTGAAACAACATATCCAGAGGGGAAAAACACGTTAACCAGTATCACTCTATAAAATTATTGTACATCTGATTGCTCTGTCAAAATGCACTTATCCCTGGCCTTGTAGTCTCTTATTTACACTAGTTTTCTACTTGAGAGGAGAACGTTTGCGGGAACTCTTTATGCAGATCGTCAGTGAGGAGGAGACGCGATTCCACACCCTTCTAAGAGGAGATCCCTCACATTTGCCTCCCGTTTTTTAAGCACCTGTTGCAGTCAGTCATGTGAACTTCTTGCTGACTTCCTACCGGTCCTTCTACCCCCCGAGCCCGAGGGGGGAGGGGGGCACAGCCTTACTTGGCCTAAATGGATACGTGCGGCTGAACAGGGTACTGTTTTTCGGGGTCTTGGCCATACATTTTCACCATTTAGTGTCTTGAGCAGGGTATCCCTGTGGACCGGAAACCTTTAAATGGGTGAGAAGGGTTGGCGACGAGCGGTCAAATTAAATTTGTGATACCAACAATTCCTCCATAACGTTAGTATAAGAAACAGTCTATACCAAATGAATAATGGTCATCACATGAGGTCTCTTGTTTTAAACAGGGTCCCGAAATGAACGATTTTTGTCTCAAACAGGGTCAGGGTTTTAGGCCTTTGGCAGTACACCTCAATCCATAAGTCCGTTGTTGAGTGCCCCTAGGGTTTTTCTGGGAAGACCGGGAAGACGAACTGCGGTAACAGTAAGCGGAACGCTGAAATGACACTCTTGTGTTTCTTTGTCAAGTATGAATTACTGACAGAAAAAGTATTGGAAAGATTTAGGTACTTTGAAGTATGATATAAAATCAGAGTAACTGACTGGAGAGGGCTGGCAAGAAAAAGAAATCAGGCCTCATCTGTTCAATACTTATCAAGGATTGTTGTCACGCAAGATCAGAACAACTTCCGCTCTACATTTTCTCAATTTATCAAATTAGCATGGGAGTTTTTCCTTGTTCTTCTTAATTATTCTGACAACACCCTGAGTTTTCCCGTAATGCGACAACAACAAACATGAAATAACACAGGGACACAGCGCCTTAATGACGGGAAGTTAAGAGAAATGTAAATACAAATGATACAGAAATGGTGAATATGTATGTGGCAATCCCCTGATTATCACGGGTTTGAACGTGATCTTTGCTTTGTCTAAAATAGAACTGATGCCCACATGGAAAACAAACATAATAAAACATACCGGAGCATTAAAATACCAAACCGCAAAATACATTTTCCGTCTCAGTTTTAAAACAGCCATACAAAAATGAGAGATGGGCCTGTACAAATTTACCGCGGTTTCTTTGGTCGAAATAGAGGATGATTTTTTTCACATTCTTCGTATTTCGAAATCACTACAATTAAAATAATAATTACGTAGCATCTTTCAGAAACAGCAAACGCGGAGATATAAAAGGAGATATCCAAAACTGATCTTGTAACAATCTGAATAATACCCCAGGAATAATACGTTTATTTGCGC
Organism: Porites lutea; assembly: GCF_958299795.1. Taxonomy (NCBI): domain Eukaryota; kingdom Metazoa; phylum Cnidaria; class Anthozoa; order Scleractinia; family Poritidae; genus Porites; species Porites lutea. The sequence goes on from NC_133206.1 coordinate 8,509,978, forward strand.
GCTACATATCTTTATTCTCAGGTAAATAACACAATGAAAACACGACACTGAGCCGTTTTCATCGACAAAACTAGTCATTAAACAGCAATGAACGTAAAATAAACTCACACTTCTCCGTTTTTATGCGTATAAACACCATGCCCGTGTTTTTGGTTCCATTTCCATTGTCCTTTATACATGTCGCCATTTTGATAGAGATACGTTCCTTCTCCGTGTCTGACACCAAGACACGTTTGTCCGTCGTAACGCGCTATACCTTCATAATCAGCCTTTTCTCCAGAGACGCACAGGCCCATTTGTAAACGTTGCTGCTCTTTTTGACCTCCTTCTTTCTTTGCTTGGTTTTTCTTTTGAGGTGAAGTTACTTCCGCCGGGCCATTGCGTGACTCACAAAATCACGTGCCGATTGCAGACGCGGCCGCCTCAGAATGAATGTCACGCCCATCGTCACGCTTTCGCAATTTAAGTGAGAACAGTTCAGCTTACTCGCGTTAAATGCACCAGGACGCCCTAGAAAACGTTATGTGGTCTCCATAGTTAGAACTTGAGTTGGTTGATAAAATGGGGGAAAAGCCAAATTAAGATTCGCGGCAATTTCATGTGGCGCAATTGCTATCATACCCCATCACGGGAAAAAATAACAGATTCCCATTTTTGGATATTTTAGGGTATTTAAAGAATACCCACAAAAATCCCAAATTTGGAAGAGTGACACAAGTCCCAATCAGGGAACTTGGTTGGGAATTCCCTGGTTGGGACTCGTCTCACTTTGCCAAATTTGGGATTTTTATAATAATAATAATAATAATAATAATAATAATAATAATAATAATAATAATAATAATAATAATAATAATAATAATAATAATAATAATAATAACTTTATTTGTATAGCGGTATATACAAAAGCTCTATATCGCTTTACAATGAAAAAAAAAAAAAAACTAACTAACAATAGCACTAAAACAAAAAGTCAATTGAAAGCGAGTCTAAAAAGATAAGTTTTCAATCTAGATTTAAAAACATCAACTGATCCACTTAATTTAATGTCTAAGGGAATATCATTCCAGTGCTTTGGGGCAGCGACCGAAAAGGCCCTGTCCCCATAGCTCTTCAGGCGCACATTCGGTACTTCTAATAAATGTTTGCCAGCTGACCTAAGATTTCTTGTAGGGTTATATGGGACTATAAGTTGACTTAAATACGGAGGCGCCAGAGTATTGAGAGCTTTAAAAGTTAACAGTAATACTTTAAAGGTAATTCGCTGCTCCACAGGTAACCAGTGTAGCTTCTTAAGGACGGGGCGAATGTGCGCAGCCCTAGGTTGCCCAGCTACAAGGCGTGCAGCGCAGTTTTGAACGCGCTGGAGCTTCTGAATAATATACTCCGGTGACCCGAGGAGCAACGAGTTACTATTGTCCAGTCGACAAGTAACATAAGCATGGACGAGGGTCTTTGTGCTCTCAGTCCCAGATACATTCTAATCTTCGCGATATTCCGAAGATGAAATAAAGCAGATTTACAAACGGAACTCACACGCTTATCCAGTGACAAGGTCTCATCAAAAACAACTCCTATGTTCCTAGCTTTGTCAGACCGCTCTACACGATGATCACCAACCAGGATACTATCTAAAGATGGGCGTGGCCGATATTTTGAACTGAAAACGAGCAGTTCCGTCTTGTCCCTATTCAACTTAAGTTTGTTACAAGACATCCAACGGTCGATATCTCTAACACAAGATTCAACCTGAGAGACAGAATAAGCTTGATCATCCCCACTGAGAGAATTGAAAGACAGATGCAACTGAGTATCATCAGCATTGAAATGATAGCCCATGTTGTATATTGTCTGACAATATCCCCCAATGGGGAGGTATAGAGCAGATATAAAATCGGTCCAAGCATGGGGCCCTGTGGTACTCCTCACGACAGCGAACGTGTGACAGACCGCGCACCACGAATGCTCACAAAATGAGTTCTGTCGCTCAGGTATGATTTAAACCAGGCCAGAGCTAGATCGCAAAGACCGAACCGGTTTGCTAATCTCTTAATCAGTATAGTGTGATCAACTGTATCGAAAGCGGCCGATAGATCTAATAAAAGTAAGATAACAGTCCTATTCCTATCAACGTCTAGGATAATATCATTAAAAACTTTGACTAAAGCTGTTTCGGTACTATGAAATTGTTTATATGCAGATTGTAGTATTTCATCAAGTCCATTACTAGCAATGTGATTAATCAACTGAGATGCCACCACCTTCTCAGTAAGTGTAGACACGAACATCAAATATGAAATAGGACGAAAATTCGAAAAAACTTCAACATCAAGTGTGGGCTTTTTGAGAAGAGGATTCAACAACGCAAGCTTAAAACAGTCTGGAAAAACAGCTAGACATAAAGACTGATTTACAATTTGAGTCATAACAGGCAAAAGAACTGATGTGCACTGCTTCAAAACAGAAGCAGGGACGGGATCAAGAGGACAGGACTTGATGGTCATCTTACTAAGTAATTCCGAGACATCAGACAATGTTACAGACTTAAAACATGACAAGGCACACTGATGGACAATGGCATCGGACTCCACAACAATATCAGATGTGGAGTCAAGTGAGTTTCGCAGAACTGTAATCTTCTCACCAAAGAAGTCAATGAACTTGTTAGCAAGATCACCATCAGACGCACACCCTGAAGGATACTCCGCGGGCACGCGCTTATGTAGGAGCTTATTTACCGTATTGAAAAGAGTTCGGGGATTATTACTACTCTCCCGTATAATGCCTGAGTAATAGTCAACTTTCGTTTTCTTGATCAAAGCGTTCACTCTAAGGCATTGTTCCTTAAATCTAGAATAATCCGATTCTCGTTTTGAAGAACGCCAGCGCCGCTCGAGAGCTCTGCGTTTTTTCTTTTCAGATCGTATTTCCTCAGTGTACCATAGGGCGGTTGCGTGAAGAGTAGCTAGTAATGGTCTTAGTCTTCAGAGGCGCTTGTCTGTCTAACAGCGACTTTAATGTAGTGTTATACTCATAAACAAGTTCACCGAGACTAAAAGAAGCAGCATCCCTTACTAGCCTGGTGTTCTCCAACTGACCACAAAACTCGCTAAAATCAATATCACGAATTTTGCGATATGAGATTCGTTTACGCTCGAGTGGTAATTTAGCAAGGTCCAACAAACTGTGTACAGCAAGATGATTGTCCACAGTACAGCGGCCAACTAATTTCTCATGAGCCCTTGTTATAATCAAATCGAGTATGTGACCTTTCTTATGAGTCGCTTCAGAGACGTGCTGGATCAAATCAAACGATTCCAGGACTTGTAAGAATCGTCGAGCATCGCAATCACTAGGCTCGTCAATATGAAAATTAAAGTCGCCAGCGACTAACAGGGCACTAGTAGTCGAAACAAGTCCCTCCAGAAAAGAACTAAACTCCTCCAAAAACATTCTGACCGTGAATCCATTCCCAGGACTAGGTGGAGCTCGTAAATAACGACAAGCCTAAGATTTATGGGTATTCGTTAAATACCCTAAAATATCCAAAAATGGGAATCTGTTATTTTTTCCTGTGCATTCTCGTAGCCTGCGAATACAGCCGTCTCTCCTCGCTCTCCATCGCTAGAGCCATATTTGTAGGCTACCATTCTCGTCGTTGCAAATAAAGCCGTGTGGCTCTGTGGGCGTAGACAGCAAAACAATCCGTATTTTTTAAGTACGTGCGAGGGGTCAAACAAAAGGTCTGGAACGAGGCTGAAAACGGAGAGCGAGACTGAGGAGAGACGCGTTAAGGCTCGCGCCCTTCGCGCGCGTAAAACTCTTACACCACGCCTTACCGATTTCTTTACCGACTGTTTTGCAGTCTACTGTGGTCCAGAATGTTTTCCAGTTATACCACAAATCGTCTCCTGTAGGGCGTTAGTACCGGACCATTTGACAAGAAGTCACCGCGGCCATATTGGTATTCCAAAGCAATGAAACGGAGGCCATGTTAGTGTTCCAAACCAATCCTGTGGGAGTTGAACTCTTTTAATTTCTTATGCATGTAAATTCTTTCTTTTGTGCCGATATCCCGGCCACGTGAGAAAAAAACGCTATTTCCTTCGATGCTCGAGGAAAGCAACTGATCTATTTAAACAATGCCCACTGTGAGGCAACCAATCGCAGCCCTTTCCCAAAATTTTGGGAAACCAGGTCTTATACACTGACTTCCCTTTTCAGCGAGTAACAAGGAAAATAGGAGACTTCTGCATGCAGGCTTACTCTCCCCAACAACACGGGTGGAGAAACTATTTACGGGATGACTAGAGTGTACATCAAGTCTGACGACTTGCCATTCCGACTTGCTTCATTAACGCCAGACGTCGGGCCCCAGACGTTTAGTCTGCTGGCAAGGCGCGCGCGGGCATGCTATGTGCCAGAGAACAAGGCAAACGAGTCGGAGAGGGGTAAGTCTCTCCAGTTCCCTTCTCGGCTAGGCGAGCGAAAAAAACGGGTGAGCCGCGAAAAAGCAAACGAGCGAAAAACTGCGGAAGGAGAAAAGGAGAGAGCCTGCTAGGATCTTTTTAAATACCTCAGTCTGCCAACTTCCAGAAGACTGTCTCTCGTGTCAAAATGTGCGGTGCAGGAGGGTTTCAAACGTTTGACTCTACGCGCGAAGCCAAGTGATTGACGTCAGTGTTAGCGTAAAACATCAAAATTGACCAATTATAGGGTTATAGGGTACTCCCAGAGCTGGTATACCGGAATGAGGTATTGAAAACAATGCTTACACACTCACTATCCTGTCTCTCCCCAGCTCCCACGTGCTTTTCCCTCAACTTTCGATCAGCTTTCCTCACTATCTTGGCGCATGGAACAGGCTAGACTGCTACGCCTGACGTTGTTTATGCAACTGGCCCCTGGACAAGAGATTGCACCTCCTGTCACCTGTAAAGATAGAGGGTACCTAACGCCATCAACGCTGGTCTTAACATCATCGTTTAATGACTTTATTCTTTTGGGTGGTAGCATTAAGATAATTTGATCTATGTGATTATTTACAATTTCTTAAAAACACAACATAAGCGTTGTATGGAGAGAAGGCACGAGGACTTGAATTAAAATAGACGAATAAAGAGAGTGATATGCGCAAATCCAAAGGATCCGTTCGCGATACATTCAATGTAAAAATACCATCCAATTAAATTAAAATATCTTTGTTTTAACGTTATAAATTATTTTAAAATAAATAACCTTACTAAAGTCGAATGTATAGTCTCGATGGACACGAAAACAAATGTCTGAGATTTCTGTTCAGTTCAGTTTCGATTACTAGCGGCGTTTACCAAGAAAAAGACGTAATATATACACCTTTGTAAATTTTACCATTCTACTGGGACTCAAGGATGGTTACATTTGCAGTTCGCGATGTCAAATTATGTCATCACCTATAAAATCTCAATTTTAGAAGACATAATTTTGTGATGAATTTTTCGTTTGGATCTTTTTCTCGCGAGTAGGGGAATGCAAAAATTAAACTCAAAAACCTACAATACCATATGAGAGTATTTTTTTATGTACCATCAAACTATTATATTGTTTAACCACAAACTACTTTTTCCATGAACCAAGGGAAAGAAGAAAGAAGATTTAGATTTATTGCAATGAGAAGAGCTGAGGTAGCGAAGTCTTCCAGAAGCAAAACATGCATGGAAGGGTTCAGCTGATACTTGCTCCAGCCCGTCGTACGAATTAGTCAGCTGTCACTCTTTCTGGTCGGGGATTCTCGTTTCAGTGACAGTCTGTAGTTATCTTCTTCGGAATTAAAAGAAGCGTTTAGAAGGAAGTGTCGCACAAAGGGTCGGCTTACAAAGTCATATTGGATAGATGCAATCTGGTACGCCCACAACTGTTTCTCTGTCCCTGAAATAACAACAAGCAAGGATCGTTAAAAAAGATTTGAAATGAAAATCGGGAGTGATGGCGATAGAGACCTTTAGATTCAAGGACGAGTACGACTGCGACAACGAGATTTAACTAAAACGTTTTTTCGCGTTTTCTCGAGAAAGAGACACCCCGGAAAGTATCATTTAAACTTTTTTCCACCAGAAAAGTTAACGGTTTATTAAGGGAGGTTTAGCCCTCTCCCGATCGCAAAATGATAAAACTTCTAAAATTTGATAACTGGCTTCCGCTACTACGTAATTCTCGCTAAAGCTCGTAGCAGAATGACAACGGCTATCACGTTTTCCCGCCAAAATAACGCTGGTCCACGAGCGCGCGCTACTTAGTGTTGAGAGAATTTCGTCCTCGTCGTCGACCTAGTCTTAGAATCTAAAGCTCTCTAATAAGATATTCCTCCCTCCAGAGACTTCAAGGAGACTGGGAGCCAGATTTGAGTATAAGAGTTTCTGACATACTTGGTGTAATGAGAGTAAGTTTTGATAGGTAACCATTAACCAAGTAGCGCTTTTATTAGTAACCAAATAGAGCCACAGAAACCTCAGAGCCAAAAGTTGGTGCTCAGCCTTTCCGAAATTTTTCCCAAAAAGAAAAACATGCGCTGACACAACACTTAGCTTGTGAAAAGCGAAAGAGAAAGAGGTGGAGTCAGAAACGCGGGAAAGCATTTGGGTAGATGCAAGCGAAAAAGCGCATCTGATTGGTCGAGAAAACACAAACGTAATTTGATTGGTTAGCTAAGAAACAGTCTTGTACTCTCGAGAGTCCTAATGTTTCCCGAGACGGAAGGGTTTTGTTATATTCCTAGACTTTAACTTAAACCGTGACAAAGAGTAAAGAGTGAATGACTGAAAAAAATGTCGGTGATTCTTTTTCGACCTGCTGCTTCTCTTCTTGGACAACTTCGAAAATCGTTGCTTTTAAGCTTGAGGCTCCTGCATATTTGTCTTGTTGTGTTCATAACGAAAGTGAAAACTGGCAGTGTTCTCTCACGCCACTTTTTACCATGCTTCGATCACGTGCTGTTGTATTACTATCGGGATACATTTGAATTTAGTCAAGGCCACGTGACCAAGAATCAACCAATGGCAGTCCCTATTTATGAAGATAACAATTCTGTTTGATAACTAACCTGATTGTATATCGTAATTACTAGCATTTGGCGAATCCTCCACCAATGAGTTCTGACTAGACGAGCGTTTGACGTTGACCTCAGGTGATCTATTGAGAGAGTCAGGACTGAGTCTCCCGCCTAGGACATCTTCTTTGACAGATGGACTACTTTGAGATTTGGCGAGTCTATCCGCGAACGCTTTCATACTGTTCGAGGTCTCGGTCTGCACCGAAAGAGTGCTGAGACTCATTGTAAGCTTTTCCGAAGATGGTCCTCGCGATACTCGACCTTCTTTCACAGACTGACTGCTAGGAGTCCTTCGGACAAGTCCCTTGAGAAACGAGCGCCGTGTTTCTCCTGTTTTAGTCTCTGACAATCTCCTCTTCGGTGTTTTGAGTGATAAAGGTGATCCGTTCTGTTTAGGAGGTGATGTTTCTGATAACCTCCTAAATAGTGAAGGTCTACTGGGCGTGCGCACGCTGCAGTTACCACTGGTAACGTTACGAGGGCTCGAGTTCTCGTTAAGGGAGTTTGTACTGGTGATGACTGAATCAGTACTCGCATTAAGTCCGTTTTGTAAGTTACCATCAGGAATATCCAAAACTTCAGCACTATTGTTCCTACTGCGATTTAACATAACACCACTGTCACTGATGCTTTGTCGAAATTTGAATAGTTTGCTGCGTGACGGCGTCCGCTTAACTTTTGCGTGACGCTTATCTCTCGATTCTGACGTTACATTTCCTTTCTCACGCGTGTTACGCGGAGACGCGTCTTCGTCGCTTCTGTGTGCAGTCACTCCATTCCGTCTCGGAGTTTCCCCATTTATCATAGCTCCATCAGTGCGGTCGATCTTCACAGAGGTCCTCTGTATATGAGGAGACTGTTTTCCTCTCGCCAACGTTCTTTTCTTTCTGTAAGCCAGATAAGTGTTTGTCTGTGCAATTTCAGTCAGGAAATTCCCAAGGAATGGCAAACACGCACCATTCCCTAAACAGCTGGACAGTTCTGAGCGGTATAAGGAAAAATTTTCGCTTTCTCCCATGAGAATGGACAGGTCACGAAATTTCCTAAGAAAGGCAAGGAAATAACAATAAATATGCTATCAGCCACAACAAGAACTCCACAACAACAACAACAACAAGAATCGCTACCTTCGGCAGAGGGGATGGGGCATGGGGTTACTTTTGAGAGGTTTGTTATTTTCAGGGAACTGGTAACTTTTAAGACATAATCAAAGTAACGTCAGCACAAATGTCCTTCGTGAAATTTCGCTTTATAAATGTTGAAACTCTGAGTAACCGAGAATAACCGATAACGGATAACTTAAAGACCTAAGAACGACAATTTTAAAACACAAAATGAATTTTCAAGCAAAACAAGTATTTAGATCAAGCCACTGACGTTCATTATCTTTGAGTTAAAGCCATTTACAATTATCTGTCTGTGATGAGTATTTCAGCCGATCTTTGAGTTCTCTCTTTCTGAGTATTGACAAATAAGGGACGGACCATTAGAAAACTTATGGGGGGGGGGGGGGGGGGGCGGGCGAAGTACAAAAAAAATATTCGCGCAAGGCAAAATTAAATGAAAAAAAATTCGTGCACGCCAATTAACCCTAAAAAATATTCATGCTACGGCCTAAAAAAAATTCATACAAGGAATATGATAACGAAAAAAAATTCTTGCGGCTCAAAAATTCCCCTCCCCCCCCATAACTTTTCTAATGGTCCGTCCCTAAGGGGAGAGTCAATTCTTGGGTTGCTATTATCCCCGGGGGGGGGGGGGGGCGTTTTTTCCCAAGGGTTGTCACTTTCGGAACTTTTCGGTACGATAGAACATTACCGTTACAAAGACTTCCCTTCCCACTGGTCTAAAAAATAGTTAATTATCCAATGGCAAGGGTGGCTTACTTTTTTCTTTTTGAAGGTACTTCTTTCCAGGTCTCTCTTAATCTGTAGACCGGCGTGGACTGGAGACCAGCCAACAAAGCTTTTAATGAATTGAAGTTTCCTAAAAGATGACACTTTTCGGCGATCTAGAAACAAAATGGGGTTGAAACAACGTAAATCATTAGTTTCTTAAGATATTCGCGACTTCAGTCAAACAGGATCTTTATAGCTGAAAATACACACGCTTTATAAAATAAGGAACAACAACAAGAAGAACAAACAAACAGTAGAAATCGGTTACAATGGACGAGAGATAATGTGAAAGGAAAAGCGCGGAAAAGCTGCAAAACCGGGTTTAATTAATAATGGTCATAGGACTGAGCGGAATCCAGTTCGATCTGTAATCATACCAGTGATTAACAAAATCGGACGACCGCGTAAGGGGGAATCCGTTTCGTTTAATCACGGGTATGATATCAGACAGAATTAGACGACACTAAAACAAAATTTGTGATGTCTTAAGCTTTTCCAAAATTGAAACACAGGATCTTCCTAGAGTTTTTTTGCTATAAGAACAAATAAAAAGCCATTCAAAAGCTCGTGCAGAATAGCGCGTATTGTCCAATAGGCCACTTCCGAGTTCCAAAAACCCTCACTTTCAAAATAAAGCCAAGCGCACAACCTTTCTTGTGAAAATGAGGTTTATTTGCATGAGAATGAAAATTATTTTTCATATCAAGGGCGGAGCACTTAACCTCACTTTGATACAAAGGCCCGGGGAACTCGGAAATGGCCTATTACGTGGGCCTGACGCGTACTATCCTATTACACTGTCCTATTAGTGCTGAAATCAGAAGAGTTAATAGCCAATCAGATTTAAGAATTTTTTATAGTTATGATTAAAGGCGGAAAAAGTGTTGCCGGTGGCAAAATTGGATTTGGACAATATTTATCAGATTACAGTGTTATTACAAGCCTGTTCTAAGCGATTAGTAGTGAAGCGCAGGTGGAAATAGCGCGAGCAACAAGGAAAAAAAGCGTAGTGAGTCTCCCAAGAAGCATGGTTATATAAACTTGTAGATAAATACCTGGATAACTTTAGAAATCGCCCTCCCTCGTCCGCAAGTTGTGTCTTGGGCTAAAATTTCAGAAGCTGCTAAAAGTGCCACGCGGTTGAAGAACTCTACCATCGCCATCACGTTTGGCGAGGTGACGTACTGAAATGGGATCCAAAAATCGCATTAAATACACTTTTAAGAAGACAAGTCAATAACATAATTTAAAATATTCGTAAACAAAAGGAAGGCCTGTTTCAGAAGTTGAACTTTACCTGTGCCAAATTAGCGAAATGAGCGCGAAAATAGATTTTCCTTACTTGCAAGATTCCGTGCGGGACTCGAACGGATTTCGAGTCCAGGGGCCCGTTCTCTAGAGACTCGATAACTGGTGGGCCAGAAAAGCTGTTGCTCTTTACATTCAAGATCAAGGTTTCAACAGCTTTGCAAGCAATATGTTGAAACGATCGATTAACACAACAAAAAGTACTGGTTTATTGGCTAGGACCCGCACTCTTCTTCTTCAGATTCTGATTCGGGCCCGAAAAGTTACCGGGACTTTCGAGAAACGGACCCCAGCACCCATAGGTGTGAACTTGTTTTTCGTATGAAAAGGCACTTTACCTTGTCTTTCGTCATCCAGCCACAGTTCGCTAGCTCTGGCCACGGAATCCTAATGAAAAGCTCCTTATCAATGAGCGTGATTTCCCGCGCGAACAGTGATGCATCTATATCAACCAGTCGCGGAGAGAGATCTGGGAGGATGCCATCGACGGCTTCAGGGGTCTGAGGAGCCTCGCCTGCTGGACTAGTGACCTGGTTACTAAATTCCTCTTCTTGGGAGTTTGATTTAAAGATAGGCGATAGGATTTTCTTGACTAGCCTTTTCTTTCTCATACTTCCTACAATGAGGGATAAACGAATTCAAACGTTAACAAACACATCGTAAGAAACTCGCATCTCTTGCGTGCTGCCTCAAGCAGCCGGCGTCGCTGTTTGTTTTTAAAAATCGCTTTTTATAAATGTGCGTGCATAATCAAATTGTTTTGAAGTCGGAATCGCTTTAATTTACAAAGGAAAAGCGATAAACGCCCTAGCTTAGCTCCAGTTAAGTGCTTCCGGCAATGCCGCGGTATCAACATGATCAACAATTTGGTTCGCAGGCTAGTGTAGACGCTCTATAAAAAAGCCTTGCTTGTGGCCGCCGCTTGCGTCCCCAGCAATTAATGCTAGTGGAAAAAAGACCACCAACGGACTGAAGAATTTCAATTAATAGAAAGAAACTAATTGAAGAGCTGAGCAGTGGCACTTTTTCGTCCGAACGCTGGGATATTTTCCATGTGAAATCATACCTAGAACCTTCTTTTTTCGCTCTGTACATGAAAAGAAGTTATAACTGTCGATTGCATGAATCAACTCCTCAGATAATACTGTGCCGTCATCTATATTGTGCAAGACGGTCGGTCAAAACGTCTGTCCTTGATTAAGTATGAGCATATAAATAAAACGCACGGCGAAATATGTACCAAGTGGACGTCCACAGTACACTCGCTAGTGTCGCGCAGGTCTTGTCCACTTTATTCAAGTCGCTTTTGCAAAAAATATTGGAAGTAAAAGTTGAGATTTATTGACGTTGTGTAACTTGATACAGGGTTTAGGCTTAATAACGGGTCGGCTTGATACAGGTCTCAGGAGATAATAAACGAACGGTTTTGAACATTACTGTTGTGTAATGATGTTGATTCTTTGACATAACCAAGAGAGGCGGGATCCTGGTTCCACTATATGAACGTTTTTTCACAAGGGATCGTCTAAGTTGTTCTAAGCAACCAAGCTGGGCCTAAATTCCACGCTGTACAACAGTACTTGTACAGTTCGATTCCTACGTGACTCGCCTAGGATAAAGATTTCGAGTAAACTGGAAAGGAAGGAAATTGCGGTAAATCGGAAAAAAAATAGGGAGAGGGAAAAATACCGTGTTTGAAATGCCAAGCGAATGATAACACAAGGAAGTCTCTCCCAAATAAAAAAAAACTCCACTTGGCTCGTCTGATCAGAACAACAATTCGACTAAAAAAATTTTTGGCAAGAGCAATTAGTTCTACGGCCGCCGAAAGGTAATAGTTTTCGATTTGAATAACTTAATGACAAAATGTCTGACCACAAACGTTAAAAGACCAAATAGCAAGTAGAGATTTATAAATAAACTTACTGCGAGGTCGTCCAACTACGGGATGAAGCAGCAAAACAACAGTAGACATTATTGGATCAAGCGGTACTGGTCTGTGCAATGAACTATTAATTTTATTGTTAAGACTTGGAAGAGAGACAAAAAGTCAGTCAAAAGGGAGGAAATCGAATAACAATAGTTAAGATGCCTGCTGTCATCTGAATAGAACGATCTTGAAAATTCTTACGTCACGAAAAAAAACAGAAGTTGTTCATATTTCTAAGGGATACGAGAATAATTAGTTGGCGAACAACGGGATTTTTAATCCTGTTTACCGAATGACGCTATTTGACGGGAGAACAGAAGAAAGGTCGAACATAACGGAGAGAGCGGAAGTTGGCTCAAACTGGCATTTTGCCTTATCTTACCACAAGACAAAGCAGCCACCATCAAAAGTCACGCAACATGTGAATTTTTTTTCCACAAAACTGTCATTTAAACTCAGACAAAAGTGGAGAAACTAAAATATACCCTTTTCTTGCCCCAGTGAAGGTTATTTCCTGGAAAGAAGGAATAACAAAAATATGCATCTATGAAGTATTTGCTAGAAAGATGGCGCGGAAAGAGGCCTTTTATCTCGCATAGATTAGAATTAGAGATGGATCACTGATTCGTATATGGGGTGCTGGGCTATAACCACAGAAAATTCCATACAGCTTTTTTAAAAAAGAAAACGATACAATTCGTTAAAAATATTTCGCAAAAATGGAGAAAAGTCACGTATTTTGTTTTGTCAGCAACGAAAAACGTCTAAGCTGAAGAAAGTTCAAGGCCCTAAACATAATACAAAAAAATTAACCTGGGCTGTTACGCCTTAGGCTTAAAACTATCACTCAAACTAGAAAATAATAATAAAAGATAATGATAACTACCAAGGTCATAACAAAATTTTTTGAAAAAATACAGCTGCTTATTGGCGCTACTTTGGCTATCGTATCAGTGAAACTTCAGGATTTCATCCAGCTTGCACAAACTATTGTGCAGCTCACTGAAATTAGGCAAAACTTGAAGTACAATAGAAACTTTAAGTTCTCTACATGAGAAGCATCTAGAAACAATTTATTCAGCACGGTAAACCAAAGGAGTTCTGCACGACCGAAGTCGCATGAATTGGCTAACATAGCAGATTATTCTGAATTAAATAATGATTGCTTTACCTTCTGATGCCTTAGATCTTATGAATAAATAATCAACCCCTATTTTTTAAAAATTTTTGACCAAGTTGAAATCCATTTCACCAAAAGGGCATTGATAAAGAATAAAAAAACAAAACAACGACAAAGTTGCAATTTGAACATTGCATCTTGCTCTAAAAGCCTTAGTTAACCTAAAAGCTACAGATACTTCAGATTCAACTCCATCATGTACTTAAAGTTTCAGAATAATCAGATGGCTAATGACACCAAATTATCAAGGCCAAGGCAACTAACCTTAAATGAATATTAATGATACGTGAGACCTTATTATATCTTTGGGTATGTATATTCGCTAAAAAAAAATGCTAGAATTAAGCTAAAGAAGAAAATATAAGATGGCAGCAAAAATTTCTACTTGGTGTTTTCTTCTTGATTTTAAGTGCTGGAATCCAACACTTTCCCACTCCTTTGTTTTTAAAACTCCATGGCAAGCTTTATCTATTAGTAATTACTGATGCTGATATCTTACTTCTGCTCTTTTACAATTTATCTATTTATTTTGATCAAAAATGATACAAAAAGTAAGATTTTCACAGGCGGATTTAGTCTGTGTAGCAGGAACAGGTAATTATCTTCTTCCTTCGCCTTACATAAGACAAAATGAACCTCACTTACCACTGTAAGAGAAATGTGACTTCCCAACAGGAGTGATGTCAACAGATGTTATATCTGAAAAAAAAAAAAAACATCAGAAATATTTGCATATGCCTTAAAACAAGCAAAGATATAGTAAATACATTATTTAAGCGGTTAAATTAAGATTCTTTATGGGAATTCAGTTTCTCCGTACTGCCTTCATTTACCAATAATATTGTACTTTAATTTATTTTTTCATTATTTTTCTTCTTGTTATTTGTACAGTGGATTTTTAAACTAAGCTTAAACTAAAGAAGGCAATGGAAATAAGTTATTAGAAATGAACCTAAATTTGGAGTGCAACTAGGTATGAACTGTGATATGAGGTTTAATAAAAGTTCTAAGGTAGCATTAATAATTTGATAATAATTTATTACTTCTAAAGCACTATTTACAAAAATAGGTCAGTAGGGATAATATTGATTTTCCTTTGCTATATCTTTATAACTCCTAGGTGACAAAACATTGACAAAGACTTTAAAGAAGAAGGCTAGAATTTCCAGAGACTATCGAGCAAAGATGTCTGCTGTTCAAGGAATTACTATAATATTCATGATCTAAAAATTGTAACTCTAGACAAGCTATGCGACATTGAGGTAATTATGAGAATGCCATGCTAAGAGATAAGTACAAGCCTCTGACACAAATTCCATCAACTGTAAACATGAATTGTCTACACCATAATATTTATGTTACAAACAACAAAGAAAAAATAGAAAACACAGTGAAAAACATGGATTAGATGTCACATTGATAAAGAAACAACACAAAATGACCAAATTCCACTTTTCCTTGGAATAACAATACCAAGGAATCATATTGTCTTGTTCTGTCTCAGTAAAATTACAATTTTGTTCTGAATGAAGAAACTGATTAAAGAAATTCCTTACCTTTTCCAAAATCAAAATTGAAGTAAGAAGCAGGAATGGAAAAACAAAACGGATTCTCTTTGTGTTTGGAAGGAGTTTGGTAAAGAGTTGGATCCCTGAAAAGCTCCACACAAGACTGGTTGAGGACATATTTCTTCTTTGACCCAGACCACATGCTAATGCCTCCAAGACTCTTGATATTGTTTAGGGAAAACGAGCTAAAGATATCTCTTTCAAACATTGGACAGCAAAGCTCTTATCTTAAGAATCCATATTGAAAGAAGTGGCTTGTTGAAGCATACGAAAAAGAAATAGAATGGGCTGAATTGTGCTTGGTACAGAGTGAAACCGGCAACTAACTAAGTTTGTTTATACACCATACATCCGGATGATGACCTCACACATGTGGCATTTAATCTTGTCAGGAATGCTAGAATCTACTAGTATTGATTTCACCTACAAAGTGCATCATTGTTTCATAACATGTCTAGTATTGCTTTCTTTACATCAATATTACAGGCAAATGAAAACATATTTTTAGCCAATAATATAGTCAAGACTTGTTCTGTTAGAATCAACTGAGTATTTTTCCAAAATATCCCTCGTCAAAAATCAACATTATTTTGTGCTGTCTATTTTTCTGAACAGAGGGCAGTATTGTCTGACCCTTACAACCACACATGAGAGAACATTATTGGCATTCAATAAGGCTTCCTGGTGATATGATGTCATTACATAATGTGACCCTAAACACGCAGTCTGCAGGGAATCGCCCACAAAATGCCAGCATGTAACATCTTCCCTGATCTAGGCTTAACCACTAATTGAGGATCAGGAACACTTAGAATACTTAAATACAAAAAACCTAATAAGTGAAGTCTTTTTTAGCCCTAAGCTTCAACATATCTTGACAATTCCTGAGACAAAAAAAAATATTTGGAAAAGACCACAGACAATATATAGGCCAATTTTAAGAGAAATAAATATATTATTATTGCATGGTTTCAAACAACTGCAAGCTAACGTGACCACTTAAACGGTTAATTTTAACAAATTTCAATATAAATGGCATACGGCTTTTTCCTTGATAAAATAATCTACTGATAAGATTTGGAGCTCAAAAAAGCATACCCCAAATCCAAATGATTACCGCACGTGCAGTCACATACCATTAAGAACAAAAAAATTTGGAGAGTTTTTTGCCATGAGTGTCAAGATAACTTAACAATTCCTGAGAAAAAGACTTGAATGACAGTGTATAGGCCAATTTCTAAGTTAAATATTGTTATTACAAAGTTTCACACAACTTAACCTCAATCTCATCAAGTAAATGTTTAATTCTAACTAATATTTATTTTTAGGAAAGTTAGGTATACACTGACTGTTGCATACAGCTAGCTAGCCAAACATGGAACATTTACCTCGTTAACAGAAAAATCTACTAATACAGTTGGGGGATCCAAAACAAATATACGTGTACATAGAACCCAAATGACTGGCAAAAATACTGTCTCATACCACAGGGAAGAAGATTAAACAAACTTGTAAATACTATACAGAATATATTTCCTTGGTGGATTATGTGGATAAAATAGAGAAACAGGAAAGCTATTTTATTTATATTTATTAGGAGAGGGTAATTTTTTCCCAATATGTTGTACCTAACGCAAGCCTTGACATTCCCCATATAATTTTATAGCTGTAAGGATTTATCATGTTAGTAAAACCACGTAGTAAAGCTCGTCACTCCTACAATAGTCATAAATTTTTTTAAAAATAATTTGGTTGATTTCCCTTTGCCAATGTTGATTTGGTTATCAATGTCATCTCTCTGCATCTAAATACATGTGCCTCAACCTTAGAGAAGAATAGCGACAATCTGAGTGTGAACAAAGGAGCCAAGGGCAAATGGAAGACATGTTGTGAAAACTCACAACTATTTCATTGATTTTCATTGATGTAAGGAAAGGATGTAAGGAAAGAATAATTATGAGTCAATCTGACTTTCAAGTCTGTAGATGAAATCCCAATGGCCTCACCATTCAAATGAAACCTCTTCAGCATAACATCTGCATAGTACTATTAATACTTTTTTACTTTTTTGAAGAAAAAGAAGAAATTTATTTCTTTGGTAAATTTTTTACTTTGGTCATTATTAGAAGAGAAAGTATTAAAAATGAACATTATACTTTGCATTTAAATTAAAATGTCAGAAAATGCATGCACTAACAAGAGATCAAACAAGAGGTAAAAATTCAACAACAAAATACTACAATGCTGCATTTGTCTTTACATTTGTGCAACCATGAAAAACAGCAATCTGGCAGCATTAATAAAATATTATTCAAACTAAATGAATGAAACAATAGAGGGGCAATGAACCAGCAAAGAAGCAATACAAAAGCAGTAAAGCGATTAATAAGAAGCAATAAGCCAAAAATGAATAAATAAATAACTAAAAAAGACCGATTTCTCTAATAAAGACAGAATACTTACTTCTTGTAACAGTTTCCTTTTCTTTACATCAATGATTCAAGAGACAATTACAAGATACGTTCTATTGATACACTGGAATTTTTTCAGCTCAACACTTCACTTTCCTCAGAAACCAAAATATAACCTTACACTGCATATCAAAATTCACTAAGAAAAGTCCCTCTGTATGGTTTAACTCATACCAACATCAAGCTTGTGTTTAATAAACAATATCATTATTACATGTACTTTCTTTCTAAATTAAAAGTTCTGAAATGTTTCGTAAAAGAAATACATTTTGACAAATAAAATATGCTCTAATGAGCTGCAATCAATAGGGTAATAACAAAGTTACGAATTCAAACTCTTTAGCTAAACAGAAAGCAAAACTCTTGCATGGTTCTTTGCTAACAGCAGTCTATATGCTGTAATATGTTACTACTATTTTTAATAGCCAGTGACAACATATCTAAATTAAATAACCTAACATTAAATCAGACACACACAAAATGAAAAAAACCCGGAGTATTCTTTCAGATCCAGGGAGACAAAGTTATTGTAAAATGTTAAGATAAAATGCTCAATACAGAAAACATAGTGGTATCTGGGACAATTGCTTAAAATGAACTGTAATATCAGGCATCCATGGAACTGCTGTTGTCTGGTGTTTAAATAGAGTTTAACTAGGACGTACATCAGGCACTAGTTGTTACAACTGTTGAATTTTTTTTTTTTTTTTTGCAAGCAACTTGCTTGCAGTCCTGTTGATTCCTGCTGGAGTGGAGGTGACAGGTGACATGGCCCTGAAAACTGGCAGCAAACTTCTCAGACAGAACCAACCATCAACAGAAAAGGAGGAAAGAATTCTGACAGTGTCAATCTATTTTAGTGAAAGCGACATCTGATGTCTGTTATATTTTGGCTGTTTTGGTAGCGAAATAACAATCTCTCTTCAATTATTTCAAAATATTTTCTTGAATTTGCTGTTATTTTCTTTATTGTTTTCTAATGTTGGTATCACTGAAGAATGATCCATCCAGGGAGAAAGGTTATTTCTTTCTAGGTGCTACCGGTATATCTAATGTAAATTCCAAAATTGTGTAACACAAAAATTTATGCTGAACCGACAGCAACATTTTGCTAAAATTTGACAGTGACATTTTTCCTAACTCACTAGGTGACAGGCAGTCTCAGAAATGACAGACAAAGCAACAGCAAACCCTCCCTCACAAGGCCTAACATTTTGGTTTGGGATGTCTGCATTCACGCCATTCTGTCCCATTGTTTCCTCATTTTGAAGACCTACCCTCCCCCAGGTGTACAAATAGGTACTGGTGGCATGCTTCTAGGAGCAACCCTGCCATGGCCTTGCATCCCGTCCAAGGGAGAGAGGTAATACTACTACATGCAGGTGCTTCATGCTACAGAGAATGGAATAAGCTCAGGCCATATCATAGGCCCTATGGCTTGTAAGTGCCTTTACTATTTTTAATGTTTTTGCTTTGTGACCACTCCTCCTTTCAAGTCATATAGAAAAAGTAGTTTCCGGCTACAGTTACTGAGATGACTAAGTCCTTAAATTCTCAAACTGAAATCGCATACTGCCAACTATGGTCTTTGGGACACTTCACAGCTCACTTTTACGAAAACCCCAATAAAACATAGAGTAGCTAAACGCCTGTAGATGCTTCTCTCAAATAAGTTCCTGTAATTACAGACTCCTCACTGTTAAGGACACTATCTTGCAGTCTGGAGGGTGTCTACGATAAAGTGAGTTGACAGTATTGTAATGAGAATTTAGGAAATAACCATGCAGAGACTACTTTACCCACCTTGTTTGTTTTGAGTTTGTGTTGTAATTCCTTCTTCTTTAGCTGATGCTAAGTATGACACTTTATGATTTGGTGTAGTAAAACTGCCACTGAGTCCTCCACGGCGAGTGCCTCCTCCAGGACCAATATGAGAATCAGAATCAGTAACCCTTGATGAACGGCTTTCAGTATTTCTAATACTGGTTTGATTTTCTTTCAAGGAATCATCAGATTCTGCTACATGCATTCGTAATTTTGGTCGCTTCTTGTAAAGCACTGACCAGAATCTCTTGATTTTTTCTTTCCGCGGTGGCTGATCACCGTCCTCCATAGTGACCGCCATGTCATCTTTGAAATCTAATTGTCTTGCGGTACTTGTCTTGTTTTCTTTTTCTAGCACAGATTGAACAACACCTGCAAAATCAGGTCTTTTAGAAACTGGCAATGAGTCTGAGTTCCCTGCTGAAGATTTTTTAGGACTAAGTGAACGATTACGTGTTTTGATCTCATGTTTACCAGAAGACCTTTTATTTTCGTCAAATAAATCCTTTTTGTTGTTTAAAACAGGGCTTCGTTTATCTGATGGCATAGGTATACGGTTAGCCTCATTGCCCATGGCCTGTTGGAGAGAATGCTTACGTCGGTGCTTGGGCGTGGTCATGGACTCCCAAGTAGCCTCATCCCTTTTACCCCCTCTCACAAAATTCAGGTTTGTTGGATGCGACCGCAGATCCTCCACCCTTTGTTGTAAGGTTGCCAGGGCTGTATTTTGATCAATTCTTTCTCCCTCACGGGAAAACAAAGTTGATGCGTTTAATCTCAGTTTTGGATCCTCTCCAGTACTATGCCCTCGAGTTCTACATGACACAGGCTTCAAATCGGCATCGACGCGAACGTTCTCCAATTCACCAACATTTGGCAACGATGGACATCGGAACGGCTTCACAAGAGATAGCCGAGGATGTGAATTAGATCTACACAAGGATCCAGCATTAAAACTGTCAAATATATCCTCCAGATCGCTTCCACAGGAGCTTGCAAGACTAGGAAGAGCGGCGTGATGGTGTTGTGAAATAGCTAGTCTACGGACTTTGCTCGGGTTGAGCAATGACACAGACCATGTAGAGATAGTTCGATCAACAGCCAACGTTAAAGTGTACTCTGGTATTTGAATATCTTCGCTATCATCGTCTTCGCTATAGTCATCGGAATCAGAGTCGTCGCCAATTTCGCAGATGGCATCAGACGGAATCATCTGAAGCCCCTGAGTTTCTTGCACGTTGAAACTTCGCAACCACTTGGGCCATACTTCATCTTTGCCGCAAAGCTCGTACGTTTTCCATACCGATGTCTCTTTGCTCCACTTAGCTTTAAAAGTAAAAGCGCAGCCGTCGCAAACTTTGATTACTACGTCGGAGCGTCGAAATTTTGAAACTGTTTTCCCCGACTCGTGCTGCAGGACATACGCTTCAGAATCTCGTCTGTCGCGCATTTCTTTCACAAAAACAAACTCGTCCGTCAATAAAATATGAACTGTCTTAGAATAATGAAGCTGGTTATCTAGCTCTAAAAACTCGCTCTCAATCAAAACTTCACAGTCCGTGATCGTAGACGTTCCGCTGGGAAAGCCATGCGGCAGAGGACTTAAATTTATGTTATTGTTCGCGCCACAACAATTCCTTTCAACATCTGAAGCCATGTTTTCGTCTTCCTGGAGTAAACTTTGTTTTCAAGGCGTCGCCCCGTTCTGAAGGGTGTACTGGAAGACAAAACAATCACCTCTGAAGCTAGATAGATTCATTATTGTTGTTCCAAATCGACAGATCACGCCGTGTAAATAAGAATGAATGGATCGCCCAACCGCCATATTGCTTCTATAATCCTTGTAAATTATTCATTTTATGACGTCAGGGGTCGACTGAATAATTAACCTCACGTACATCCTTCCTGATATTCAATCTGGTAAAAGGAAAAAAGCCTATTTTTTTCCTTGACAAAATTCATAATTACGCCTCGAGTTATTTTTATCCAGGCTTCTTAGCGAAATACATTAAAATAAGATAAAGAAAAGATAAGCTCTAAGAAGAGTTGATAGAATTTAATAGGACCGAAAACTTGATATATTAAAGCTGCTTACCGAGATCATCCATCTGCTGCCAAATGAAAATCAAGTAAAAAGAAAACTTCTATAAATATGGAAATTTGCTTTCGGCTTAATCGTTGGTACCTACGTTTTTAACTTACTCAATTAACCTTCCTTTCCTTCTGTCTTATGTTATTATTTTTTTCTCATTTGTTTTTTAGCTTTTAATATTTTTTAATACATTGCGATTTCGACCGAGTTATTTCTAATAGTCATCGGCTTTAATAACTTCTAAGGGTTGCGCACTCAAAGAGCTTTTCCATCTTCCATGTTTTGACTTCAGAGTCTGTGATGTGGTAGCTAAATACAAGGTATTAAAACAACACAAGACAACGCGCAAGACTGAAAACACTTCGGTATAAGCTTCTTGCACCGGTGTGATCATGGATATGGTTACCTTTTTCAGGGACAAAAACAAGAATGTCATACATTTATAAGGATGCGTTTAACGCCGTAATACTCTTATCTATAGCAACTACTGCTTTTTAAGCTACTTTATTGGAAGATAAACCGCCCGCTTTACCCCGGCCCGTTTTTGATACATAACGGCGGACCCCAAGCTGCGCGTCAGCATTAAGTGCGCAATGTCGATCGCCTCGTAAATAGCTTTGACCGCCTGTACTGAGTTAGATAAAATGCATCAGCAAATAAAACTGCTAATAATTAAGAAAAGGGAATGACCTACTGCTGTTTTGACGGCTTGTTCCTTAACTACCCGGGAAAACAGGAAAATCGACTGGGGAGAGATAGGCGCCCTAACCGAGCCATTTCCGAATTGTCTCACGTCTCTGTTTCAAAGCAAGGCTTAGTGCAAAGCCATTGTTATGAAAATGATCTTTCATTCTCATGCAAATAAAACTAATTTTCACTAGAAAGGTTTTGCGCTTAGTCTCGTTTTGAAAGTGAGAGTTTTTAGAACTCGCAAGTGGCTATATTCGGCTATGAGCGTTTTCACATGACGTCACGGTGGCCACATTGGTGTCCCAAAACAATGAAACGGCGGCCATGTTGATGTCCCAAACCAATCCTGTGGGAGTTGAACTCTTTTCTTATGCAAACGCTTTCTTTTGTTCCGATAAATTTGCATAGATGCTGGCAACGTGAGTGAAAACACTCCATATGTTATATATGTATCTGTGCCACTGTGCGCGTGTGTAAAGTACTGGGGCCGGTTGCTCGAAGCCTGGTAAGCGCTAACCGTTGGTTAAGAGGTATCAAAATGTATAGGTTTCCATGGTATTTAACGCTGGTTAGCACTAACCATGCTTCGAGCAACCCGGGCCAGGCCGGCAGATCATTCTCGACCCCAGTGCTTACGGGAATGCGCGTGCTCTTGATCTCTCTCCTCTACAAGCGCAGAAGAGCTCTGGGTCGAGATTGGCTGGGGGATACGATTCCTCTGTCGCCTTTGGTTCCATTTCCTCGATAGCTGTCTCTTGGTTCTTGTAGTAGCACCCGTTCAACAGCCCTTCGTTCTTAGCCCTTGTGGCTGTGAGAGGAGGTGGGACGTACTCACTTCAGTGGACCAGTGTGCTGCTGTATGTAGATTACAGTTTTTTAGTAAACCAGTCGATGGAATTACGTTCTTGTCTTAGTTAGTCTCCTCCGTAGCTATGAGTTGTGTCTTCATGCAGCTTAATTTTTCTTAACTTCTCCGGAAGTTTAGTGCATTGTGCGTGAAAAAAATAAATAAATAAAAAATAAATAAACAGGCAAGAATAATACAGCAACACTGAGTTCACTGTTATCTAGAAGTAAAGTTTTCCTTCTGCGAGCTGTTCACTGTGAGTAGAGAGAGGCTTTTTTCTGGTACGACGAACGTGATAGAGATAGTAGAAAGCGCCGCCGAAGTTCTTGGATATGAATTCGCGTGAGAGTTGAACTAAGCCCCCAGACTTCCTTGCGGACGTGACACATTTGTAACAGCAGCTTCACCAACCTTGATTCTCCGGTAACCAGCTCTTGACGGCTGCCCGATCTTTAGAAAATCCGTCCGCGCCGTAAGGCTGATTTAGCAACAGAAGGGAAGGTCAGTTGATGAAGGCGGGCGTAAATCAAACAACTGGCTTGACCAATGGCTGAGCGACAAAGTGAACTTTCGCATTTTTATAAACTTGACGTTTTATAAACTTACATTTTTAAAAGTGATCACTGCTTAAATGACCGTTAAAGAAAATGACGAGACTATATATTTAAAAATTTACAAGGGGTCTAGAAATGAGATTAAGAAATTAATAAATTCTTAACAGTAATGAATACAAAAGGCAATTAAAGAGCTAATAAGCATCAGGTTTTCACTTCTGATTGTTGACAGTAAAAGCTGGCTTAAGGTCTTTTATAAATAATGTTTCTTTTATCTTACAGTGATAATCTTTTTTTCTGTTTTGCCAGATGCTAAGATTTCAAAGTGATCTCACTTAATGTTATGTCCGTGGCTCTGACATGGTCAGCAATAGCTGAGGAGTGATCAGTTTTTGTCAGGGACTTGAAGTGTTCAGTCTTCCTAGCATGGAGCCGTCGCTTAGTTTTACCAATGTAAAAATCATTACAATACCAACAACAAGCTTTGTGAATGACTTTGGATCTTTGAGAGCTATTAAGGAGATTAACGGGATTAAGGCGGTCACAGCTGTTTGTGTTTTATTTTTGATCAAACTACGATGGCCTAAGAACAAAAGTCTCTGTCAATTTAGTTACTTTAACCGTATTGCTGAACTCTGGAATGCTCTACTCCGCTGCTTTTTGTACAAACTATGACGTCACTAATAAAGGATTTGCTGCAACAAGTGCAGCAGGCTATGTAATCTTCTATTAGCTGGCAACTGGTGCTACTGACACTTTTTACGGCTGCGGGATTGAAAAACCGCTCTTATAGTACCTTGAAATAGGATTTTTATACTTCTTATAATGTTTTCAATGTAACAATTTTAAATTATATCGTGTTGTTTGCAAATTAAAAACTAAAAAACTAAAAATATGACAACAATGCTAACTATTAAAATCCTATTTACAATTAATTCGCTTGAAAAAAGAAAAGAAAAAAAACAATTCATTCAAAACAATATTTACAATTCCTGTCGATTTAACATAGTTAGTATTTCGGAAGTTTTCTTAAGGGCACACTTAATTTGGAGCCTCCCTCTGTTGTGTGTCCCTCACCATCGTCCCGCCTTCTCGTAATTTTGTCCAAATGTATATTTAATCCTATTCTTTTCATAATACTGTAACCATGGTGAAAGCGATTAAATAAATAAATAATAATTAAATAAATCACAGCACATCTTATCTCATCCATGTACGAACACTGATCTCGGATGCAATTCTCCAGGGCAGCCTGTCATCAGCTTAGGCATGCGCAGAAGACGAGATGCGAACGCAAGACCTCAAAAAAGCTTGCAGGTATAGATCATAAATAACAGCGGGTCTAAGCAAGGACCTCGTGAAACACCGCATTGAGAGAGAGTGTACCATTGACCGGAATCAAGAGAAATAGACCAATTTCGATGTATTGAAATTCATACTTGGTTCCGAGGCTTGGGGGAATAGAAGAAGAGAAATCATCTTAAGGCTCAGCAATAATTTCTTTTGTTTTATTCCCTAAAGCCTGGGAAACAAGAATGAATTTTAATATATCGAAATTGGTCTAATCGCGTCTGCCACCGGTCTCTCCGCGCCCTCAAGATAGAAGAAAAGGAAAGCACATAACCACGGAAGCCTAACAGTGATTGCAATCTTCGCTGCAGGATACCGCGTTTCCTCTCTTTCTGAGACATGGCAAGCAGGAGATTCAAGAGTCCGTAACGCATTTTTTAGGAGAAAAACCTGAAACAGATGTTGAATTCTGTTATCTTGTTTATTAATTTACAAGAGCATATAACCGGTAAAAGGTTGATCATGAAACTCTTATAATAACAAAGTTACACTTGACTTTTTAAAAGTCTTGAAAGACCTGTTAGTTCCGTTTTTCCTAGATTAAACGACATTAAGCTAGTCGGGCTTTAAACGGGCGTTATTCATTTATTCAATTTGTTACTATTGTTTTTATTATTTCTTTATTTGGACATTTCATGCCACGCGCTATTCTTGCGTTTGCCCCCTTTCGCCTAAAAAACGCAAAAAAATGAGGCCCGTTCTGCTGGCCTACTGTAAAGCTAGCGCACTGCATTAAATCGTTTACTTGTTATCCATTGCTTTCAGCCTCTCCTGTGCTTACCCTGTGAGTGGAGGCAGGCCCTAAGGATCTCAGTTTACTGGGACCTTGCTCCTGTCAAATTTTCTACACCAGCCAGGCACTGATCGCAAGGCTACAGCTATTTCATGAGCTATGACTGGCCACAGCTCTTACTTAACAAACCTGGTTTTGCTTCACTTGAAAACCTCCCCATGGTAACACCGTAAGTGGCAGAAGCGTTTTCTTTTAGCACAATTCTGAAAACAGATTATGCAGTTTTTAACTACAATTTACATAACTGGTTATTGAACAACAACATCGCGGTTATGAGTTTAAAATACTTGTATTCTATCATTTCCCCAGTCAGCAATTATTATGTTTCCTTGTGTCGTCACAGCCACACCCTCCGGTCTTTTAAACTGTCCTCTTTTATTGCCCTCAGTTCCAAACCGAGTGACAAACGAACCGTCATCATTAAATATCTGAATCCGATGATTGTACGAGTCACTCACGATGATGTGATCGTCAGAGTCCGTGGCTACTCCGGTCGGCCAATTGAGCTCTCCGTCGCCCCTTCCGCTCTTGCCGAACTTGAAAAGAAATTGACCATTGGCGCTAAAGACCTGAACCCGATCGTTCCCGAAGTCAGTGATAATTACATGACCTTTGCTGTTGATCGCCACAGCTGTTGGGCAGTTGAATTGAGCCTTACCCCCACCAAGGGAACCAAATGTTAATATTATCTCGCCCTCCTGGTTGAAAACGATCACGCGCGCGTTTCCTCGATCCACAACAAAAAGACGCCCCTCGCTGTCCACGGCCACGCCATATGGTTGGTACAAGCGTTCACTTTGCATAAATCCCTTACCGAATTTCTTGATGAACGTTCCTTCTTTAGAAAAAATCTGCAAAAAAAGGTCGAATTCACGTATAAAAGTTATGTTGAGACGAACGAATATGACGGTGTTTTAGACGTATTTATCACGTTGCTTGTGACTTGTTTCAAATTTCATGTCCGTGAAATAAGGTAGTAAAAGTGGAAAGGGGAAGAAAAATGAAAATAATCTAATAACAAGAAAAAGCTGTGCACAGGATGGCTTCCCATTCCGCTTCGAGTAATCAATTGCTTGAAAGACTAATGCCCATTTTTGTCTGTCTAAGGGATGGCAAGGCTGACGTGTCCTACCGAAAGAGTTAACCAGTGATCATAGGGATGAATTATCGGTCATTTTCTTTCCCAGATAGAGCTACTTGCCCCTCTAAAATATGACTTGCGGAACTGTTTAAGCGGCTACTAAGTGAATAAATATTAAACACCTGTAAGGGCAGGCGATCAAACAAGCGACCCAAATGCCTTAATCATAGCACAGCAGAGAAATGGAATTTTACAGAGATTTTGTTTTAGCAAAACTTACCTGGATTCTGTTATTCATTGTGTCTGCTACGACAATATTGCCTTCGGGGGTGACGGCCACTCCACTGGGAGACTGGAAATGACCATCTCCACTTCCTGGTGATCCAAACCGGAAACGGAAATTACCCTCCATGTCGAACACCTGTCACACAAACAGAAATGTTATGACTTCAAGTCGCTAACCGTTCTATCGCGCAGCGGCAGCGAACACATCCCTACAGTGTCTACGGTGGCCTAGTTCTTAGGCCTCAGAATTTTCGCCACTCCGTCAACTATTTATTACATGAAGAAGAGACATCTGTAGGGGATTCTGCAGGGCCGCATATGCAAACCCATTCCCAGTCCCCTTCTTGATGTTTTCGGAACATTTCTTGGCTGAAAACTGTTTAACACTTTATTCTTGGTCAGAAAAGTGTCCAGTTACTACTACGCATTACCCGTCATATACGTCTCCCCCATCTGTGATAAGAGACCTTTAGATTTGGGGACCAGGACAAGTTAGACTTTTCAAAAGTCCTTCGTAGGATTTCATATGGCGCTGACCTTTCGCGACTTCGTCGCTCGCGGTCGGCCGCTTCGCGGCCAAACAAGGCTCGCTTCGCTCGCCAAGAGGTCGACTTGTAGCAAGTCTAAGGACAAGTACGAGATTTGACTTGAAGTTTTTTCGCGTATTCTCAAAATATAAACTTCCCGGAAAGCTTCATTTTACCATTTTTCACTAGAAATGTTAGCACTGTTATCTTTAGTGAAGGAGGTTACGCGCTCACCCGATTGCAAAATGATTAAACTTCTAACAATTGATATCTTGTTTCTACCACTTCTACATCTCGCTAAAACTCGTAGTAGAATGACCACGGCTACCACGTTTTCCCGCCAAAATGACGTTGGTTCACCACTACTTAGTACTGAGGAAATCTAGTACTCGTAGTCGTACTCGTCTTAGAATCCAAAGGTATCAAGAGACTATAAAGGGGACAGAGAGGCCATCCCCCATATACACCCTATTCCATAGGTAATTCGTCTCGAGTTATTTTTAGAATCGGGATAAAGTTACCTCGCGCGAGGCGTGGATGTTTCGTGGAGGTTTCGCATGACCAAACGCCGTGCAAAACATGTCGGGCGAGAGGCAATGAAAGCGTAAAAAGATCGAGAGCATTCCTGAATATTGAAGCGAAATGAGTCGACGCTCACCTGGGAAAAAGGAATCGCTGGACTCTTTGACAACCCGTGAAATCAGTTTAACTCGAAGTTGTCGTAACCTCAGTGCTTTAATAAAATGAGAAATTTCGCCGGTCTATTGAATCCGGTCGTTTGTACAATTTAGGGAGTTTAAGATCCAACGACGCGGACGACAACTAGAACGTCAAAAAAACAATACGTTTAATTAGCAAAACAACAACTTCGCACGTGCAACACACTTTTTTGTTCATTTCTTTCCCGTTTTTGCACGACTACGACGTGAAAATGCCTAATTTCGCGTTTTATGGAGGACGTAAATAAGCAACGACGAAATTTTATTTCTCTTTCTGAGCTTGAATATGGTCCCTTGAAATTCAGCTTTAGGAGGGTTCGCCTACAGTTGACAAAGTAGGTGGGTAGGAATAATTGCTAAGACTGAAAAAAATAAACATCAAACCAGAAATTGCTCTCTTCAAACTGTAAATTATAAATGATCCTGAGAGAATATTCAGTGTGTTAAGGATTTCCCTACTCTACTGTTAGCTCTATACAAGAGAGGAAGGGCGATTCTTTTTTAATTTCGGTTTCGCTGACACAGCTTTCGCAGAAATCTCGCTGTAGTCGTTTTCGTCGACAAAAGGAATAGCAAAATCGCTCTCCGCGTCTTCCCCCACTTTGTTCTGCGTCATTTCGTGAAGGACGCGTGGCTCTCAGCGTGGGTCATCCACGCGGAACACATTCGCGCTATGTGATTGGCTGTTGTCTAATCCCCCTTGAGATCTGTGGTGTTAAAAATAACTCGAGACGAATTACCTATGGAATAGGGTGTATATGGGGGATGGCCTCTCTGTCCCCTTTATAGTCTCTTGAAAGGTATCTAATGCGACTGGCTGACACTGAAGTGGCGTGCTGACTGACAAAAACGCACATACCTGGAGCCGGTGGTTGCGCGAGTCACTAACAATCACGTTGCCGTCTTGATCCACTGCTACCCCCTGTGGATCGCTTAGCCTTCCAAACTTGGATCCACTTCCCGCGATCGCTCTCTTTGCGCTTCGTACACGTGGTGCGACATCTCCGATGTTTATCTCCAGAGGAAATCCTTCTACAATTTGTCCACGCGAAAAGACGGCAAATGAGAAGACACCATTGAAGAAAGGGTGATAAGCTGAGAATGATTGTCCGTCGGCTTGGAGAAAAGAGAGAAAAATTAAGCTGAAAGAAATTCACTTAAACCAGATTTTCTGATTGAATAGCCTTTAAATAGTCAAATTATTCCAGAAAATGATTAAGTTCTACGAGTTGTTAGCCTAATTCCAGCAAGTGTCTAATTCTGAAACAAAGTTTACATATCCCGGCGGGGGACTCCCATATATAAAATTGACGGGGATGCTTGTCGGAAAATTAAAATTAAACCCCTGAAAGAGACCAATGTGGGTCTGGCTCAAACGCGCTTATCTAAGTGAGACCAAAATCTGCAATTTATGAGCCCTAATCGAGACGACGAGCACCCTCGTCACTTTTATATGGGAGTCCCTCCCAGGGATTTACACAAGCGATACATGTTTAATAAGCAAACTATTCAATGATTTATAGGTCAACTTAAATAAATAAGACGAATATACTCATTTGTTTAACTTCTCAACTTACAGAAACAAGGTAACGGAGATCACCGGAAAACATGTAATTAAAGGGAAAAATTCCTTCATTAGAGTATTTGAACAAGGTGATATATTAAGAATGACGGAAAAACTCAAACATGAAAATGTTTTAAAACATTAAATGGCTTAGGAAAAAGATTGTTCCAAATGAGACAGAGAAAATTCGCAAATTTATTGTAGAGAACTGCAAAACAAAACTTTAAACGAAACGGCATTGCACGTCAGTATATAGTACTATCATCAAAAGAATACACTAATTGAGGAAGAATAAATTTTTTATCAGATTATATCGACGCAGATAAGAAAAGAGAAATATTTACCTTGATGAAATATATCAGGTGGAAGGAGAACTCCGCTTGAGTCTCGCAATTCCACTGAAAGTTTTGGAGCTTCTTTCAAAACATGTTCTGTTTCGCTCGCGCTTTCATTCATTGAAGGAACCTCAATATCTTCTAACAGTAGATGTTGACTGACATTTGTCTTTATACTTCCTAAAGAATGCGCCAGCATGGCCTCAGCTTCCTTGTTGTTCACTTCGTATTTGAGTTCAGCGTTTTCGTGTGGTTCGCAGTCAAGTTCAGTGTTTTTTAAGTCTGTTAGTCTTTTAGTGATGTGTACCTTCAGCGAGAGTAGCTCTACCTCGTTGGCGTATTTTAATACTTGCTCAGAAAAATCGCAACCGGCGCTAAACCTCGCGAAATCTTCTTCCAATTTGTTCTTTTGCCGCCGCAAAATTGTCGATTTCGCGTTATGAATCTTCTCCACTTCCGTCAAAAGTTTTCGTTCTGTGTCCTTTACAACTTTCATCTGCTGTAAAGCAGTTTGTCGAATTTCTGCTTTCACCGTGGCCAGCGTCCCATGAAGGGTTTCTGAAATGCCTTGAATCTGTTTAATCGACTTTTCCAGCAATGGGATATTTTCCGCACATTGCGCGAACAGGTTCTCCACAACCGTTCTCTGTTTCTGTACCTTTTTTGAGTCTTTCACATAATCGTATTTGTGCTGGCGATGTTCAATTAGAACGCAGTCTCTGCATACTGCTTCGTTGCATGTCTCGCAGTAGTATCTCAATTGCTCACTACGATGGATGTTGCAAAATGCCGGCCTGTGAAGATCTTCGCCGGTTTTGCTCTCAAGAAGTTCGCCAATTGTGAGAACTTTGTGTTCTTTCGTCTGCCGACTCCTTCTGTGAATGCTGTAGCATTTTTCGCAAAGAAATTCCCCGCAGTCAGCGCATCTAGAATTTGCCGCGGAGTCGCAGTTCGTGCACGGCACGGGTTCTCTGTCGCTCGAATTTATCAATGCAATATCCAACATGTTATCCAAGAATGAATTAACTGGCAAAGCTTCTATATCATCTCTTGAAATTCTCGCGTCTGTCTTGCACAGTGGACAAACCAGCGATTCATTTGGAGCGAGTTTCTCGGCGAGATCTTGAAGACAAACCTGGCAAAATGAATGTAAACAGGGAAGTAGTTTCGGACCTCGAATCAGCCTTTTACAAAGACTGCAATTCAGATGTCTTGATATGTTTTCAACGTTTACTCCCGCAATTATCGATGAAGACATTTTGTTCACGCTTATTCAAACAAACGATTTCATGAGACAGCTTTAAAAATCACGGCTGCTTCAACAGAATGTTTTCTTCCAATTCTCGGCGCCCAGGCTCAAATTGTAAACTGAATGATTTTGGCTTTAAACTCAGTTTGACTTTTCAGCTTAGCAACAAGAAGGATAGCAACCGTTTAGTTGTCTCTCGTTAAATATGCAGCGCAAATTTGAAGGCCAGTTAGTCGAATTTAAATAAATCATAAACTTGTCAAGGGAATTCTTTCCCTTTACAAATTAAACACGAATATTACTGTAAATCCTCGAAATCGGCTTTAGAAACAATTTCGTCACCTTTAAGCTGACACCTCAGTCCTCTTTAAAACATTACTGTCTCTTCGCATAATAATTATGGTTTTTGCTTTTTAGCAATCGAATACGGTGTTTTGTCGCTTCAGTCATATGATGTCTTTTGACAGTTTAGTTCGTAATTTAATATGTAATGTTATGAAGAACCAAACGAAGATTATGCATTTGCATTTAGCCCAGTTTATGATCATTTATTCAAATCCATTATGAGGCAGAAGCGTTCTGCCTTAGCCTAAAATGAAAGTCACTATCATGTTCTTTGTCAAACTAATGTGGGCAAAAATGAAGCGGGCAAATGTATTTTAATGATAGTCATGTATAAGTTAAGCTAGGGGAAGTTGAGCGAATAAATTATTAAAGGAAAGAATATTTGCGATTATGCGAATGATACGACAAAAGGTCTTTATTGGTTAGATTCTTTTGTCTATTTCTTTTAAGTGTCATTCACAAAGCTGATTCAGATGGCAGGTGTTTCTAACAAGCAAAATACAAGGTGAAGTGCCATTATATTTTTAGGCAGGTTCTTCAGGTATGAGAAAACATACTGTACCAATAGGGAAAAGTAAGACGCGTCAAAGACACGAACTTAATGTGTGACATGTTTTAGAGAAATGTCTTAACTAGGACGTGTTCTATTTTAGAGCCGAATACATTTTGTATCCCATATACTAGAAATATGTATCTCGCCAAAAAAGAAAAAAAACTCGTTGTGGCACTCGAGTAAACCCCGCATATCCCTTATCAAGCATGCATATCCCATATTACATTACGGGGAGTTGGCGGCTTATTTAGGATGCGTCTTAGGTTACACGCACCTTATTTTTCTACTCATATGTCTTCCCACCTTCCTATTTGTATCGCGCCGCTGTCCCAAACGAATCGGAGGCTCGATTACCGGCCGCTGTCCGGGAAAATGAACCCGCCTCAGATTACCCGCGATAGTCTCTCTCGTGGAGGAATTAAGATCGAACTCGGGAGAGCGGTGGAAATCGAGCTTAAAGGAATCGCAGCCTCTGGCGGAAGCACGAATATTTTATAGTTGTTTTTATCACAAAAAAGCCTACAGTATAGGGTTTTACCTGATCAACAATTAGATCTGTTAGTTCTGTTAGGTGGTGTTTACATAAGAAACTTGTACCAGCGCAAGCTTTATATCGGGGGCCTTTGGATTTCGTATCAGGTTAACATGTTCCTGTCACATGACCAACATACCCAAACCAGTGGTCGTTGCTTGTTTACATGATTTGCACCGGAATGAAATTCTCGCCCTGTTGCTGCAACGGTGATGGAAGCGGCATATATGAGGAAATTATGTGGTATACAGAGTCACGAGAGGGAAGGGGAGTGAACCACTCATCCATTTATCATGTAAAAACTCCTTTAGTAAGGTTACTCGACCCTAGCCTGTGGTCCTATCACCATATCTTTTAACGCGCTCGCTTTTATTTTCGCTCGTCCCGATAAACTGAGCGCTTAGAACAGGTTAACATCACTCTCCAAAGATGACAGAGAAGTGACCATCTTGGTGTTAAGAGTGACACTGGGTCGATGTTGTGTCGAAATGCAGTATGGGACTGTTTTGGGGAATAAAAGAAGCCATAGCGTGCCCGAACCAATCCCATGGTGCAGTGCGACATAATTCTTACCCACGATTGCAGTCTGGTGCGCAACCGTAAAATGGTCGATCTATACCCTGCTCTCTCAGGCACCTTAGAGACGTCGGCTTGGGAGCTAGCCTCCCACGCGGACGTCCTTAACGGTTCGTCACGCGTTCCTGCCTCACTTTCGTTTGGAGGATTGCGTGACAAACCAAAGGACTGCGTAAGAGGCTACTTGGGATCGGGATAAGCCAGAGATAAGCCAATGAAAACCGTCGAGTTCGCGCAATTTAGGGAAGATTCTTGATGGGACAGTCAGGGTTGAAGAACTCTACTGGGGACCTTCAAAAATGGTCGATCTTTTTCTTTTGTAAGGCACCTTATCGACGTATGCTCGGGATCAAGGTTAGTCAATGAATGAATAGCGTCGAGAATGTGCGATTCAAGGAAGATTCACGTCGGGACCGACAAGATTGAAGACCTCTTTTGGGGACCTTCGGTAAAGAAATGAGCTATTTTTTTAGTTCCTAGACCTAGATATTTATTTCGCTGCTAATATTGTAAAGATAAGTAAAAACCCACCTTAAAGGCCGAGACGGTTCGCGACGACGATTTTCAGCGAACCACAGCATCGCAATATTGTAACCATTCGAAACAATGTCGCAATGCTGTGTTGCAGTAAAAATCGTCTCGTGTAACATCAAATTAATGTCGATTGGATGACTCCCATAATGTACCAAAGTGGGTACATTGTGCCACCTGTGCGAAGATCTGATCGTTTGGGGAGCACAATTTCTGTTTTCCATCGCGGATTACGTACTGAATCGTCGGGACAAGAAATAGAAAAACGAAGGGCATCTAAAACTACAAAATCAGTTTATCCCCTTGTTTATTCAAGTAAACTGAAGATTAAAAAGACGGAGGTACAAAACGTTGCCTTCAAAATAGCTCGGAATAGATAGCTGAGAGAAAGACATTTTTCTTTGCCACTTATGTTACTATTTCAAAGTTACAAATGCAGAATGAAAACAATTCTTTCGTTAAAGCAGGGAGTAACTTAAGTGTCAGGAAAGGACAATGAATCCAAGTTTTCGAGACTATTTACAGAAGAGCTTTACCCTACCCTATGCGGACGTGATTCACAAAATTCATTCAATTTTGGATGTACTTGACAGCTAACTGCAAGCAACGTAAGTACGTAAAAGAAGGTAAAATATGTCAAACGTGAAGTAAGCCTTTTAAAAGCTCTTGATTTGCGAAAAGTGAGACAAAGTCCACGTCAAAACACCCTCTCTCTGAAATAAAGTTTTCAAAATAACAGGTCTTCACAAACGCTTTATCATCTTCGGTGGCGTCTTTCGCGATCACGTGATCTTGAGCGTTTGTCTCGTGACCTTGACCTCCTGTCCCTATCACGTGATCTGGACCGCGACCGTCGACTACGCCTATGTCTTTTTTCTCTGGTTTCCCCTTCAAAGTCGTCCTTCTCACTGTAATGATGTTTACTTCCTATCGATCTGAAATGGATAAAGGAAAAAAACCTCTTCAAAAAAACAATTTTTCCCTGATTCGGAACAAAACTTCCTAACGTTTAATTGACCTAGTATATTAAACATTCCCTTTGGTAGCCACATGTTAGCTATTCAACAAAATATTAAAATTTTTGATAGTTTCAAGCTAAAGAAACATTCAGCAATATATACTTACCTTCTTTCAAGCAGCTGTGCTTCAAGTCCTTGAAGACAATCTTGCAATGACTGAACAAGCACCTAGAACAGAAATAATACATCCAGTCACTACTTCACGGTCACGACCTGGAATATCTGAAAACTTGCATCAAATTGTTGAGAAGATTACGCTTCTACGGAAAGACAGACAGACGACCAAAACAGTTAATGACCCTACCTCTCCTCTAATCAATGTTATTTGCATCTGGTCAGTGTTACCCAGGCGTCGGCTGTGAATCAGTCGTTGAATTAGGGGAACAGGTCTTAAGCCAAATACCACGCCTGGGTTATTTTCTCAAGTCAAGTAGTTTTGTCCAAGACAGTGACCATTTAAAAATGATGGATATATTTCTTGAAGAGTTTATTTTGTGGACAGCACATGAGCATTTTAAGGAAGCTTCCTAACAGCTTCATAAAGTGCGAGCTACTTCATTAGCAGGCAGAAAGTTGAGGACTACGATGTTGGACAGTGGTAGGTCAGAAGTGCTTAGCTATGGAGGAACAGTCTCCTACCACCTGACTAAAGGATATCATAATAACATAA